>NC_086003.1:432500-435000 GCF_030014385.1 Trichomycterus rosablanca
TTCTGTTCTCTTCTGTTCTCCTAATGGTTCTGTTCCTTTCCTTTCCCAATAATTCTGTTCTTCTGATTGTGTTCTGTTCTTCTCCTGATGGTTCTGTTTGGTTCCTCTGATGACTTGTTCTGTTCTTCTCCTAATTATTCTGTTCTGTTTCTTATGATTCTGTTCTTTTAATGATTCTGTTCTTATGGTGATTCTGTTCTTATGGTGATTCTGTTCTGTTCTTCTCCTGATGGTTCTGTTCTGTTTATTTTCTGATTTGGTTCTTTTTCTCATGATTCTGTTCTCTTCTGTTCTCCTGATTGTTCTGGTCTCTTCTGCTGGGTGGTTCTATTGTGTTCCTGATGATTCTGTTCTTTTCTGTTCTGTTCTTCTCCTGATGAGATCTGTTCTGTTCTTTTTCCAATAGTTCTGTTCTTCTGACGATTCTGTTCTGTTCTTTTTCTAATTGTTCTGTTCTGTTCTTCTTCTTTTTATCAGATGGAGCTTCTGGATAAGTTCCCACTGGAGGGAGGACAGAAGGATCCAAAACGCAGAATCATCCCCTTTCTACCAGGTACAGAAGAACGTTCTGATGATGACTCTCCCTTCATACCAAAAGTATGTGGACACCTGAGTGTGTTGGACATCCAGTTCCTACAGCAGGTCATTAATCCAGACAGTTCTGGTATACAGAGGCCGAGATCTTCTGGGTAGTGTGGTAGAACATCTGTGCTGCTGTACCATCCGAGCACCCCACCCCGTACAGGCACATCTGTAGCATCAGGAGGAAGCGCAGCTCCCCACAGTTTCCTTTCTGGTGTAAAAATAAAAGCTTTTCTTAAGAACGTCAGAAGCTCGTCACTGATCCGTGAATAAAGGAAATGATCTCACACCATCTCACACGTCAGGTTCTGTTCTTACATTTCTGACACTGCAGCTCTGAAAGCATCTGTTGTTACGAAACACCTTCAGCTCTTCACCTACTTCAGAAAACCATCGTCAGTTCTGGTGCCCCGCCCTGCTCCCCCGCCCTGATCCCCACCACCTACCTGATCATCTGCCTCAGTAGAGAGGATTCTAATCAGACCTGGAGCTCGTAATCAGAGATTAATTCTCCTCTGACGTGTCCAGATACTTTTGCTCCGTTCATGTTTTTTGATGTCATGATGCTCCCACCACCGTACTTCACACTAGGCTTGGTGTTCTTGAAATAAAAAGCAAACGCGACCCTTCTTCCTCCGAACGTGACCTGCTGGGAGGCCAGGGGTTTAGCTTGGGGGGGTGCTGGGCGTGTCAGATGAGTGTTTTTATTATTATGGTCTGTATTTGAGAGCAGATCTGCACATCAGCAGTGCGGTCGGTCCGGTCACTTTTACCTCACGTCCCGAGTCAGGTGGGTTCAGCCGAAAAAGCAGCCGAGGGGAAATTCCACACCCCGCCCGCTCCCCTCCCGCACCCCGCCCGCTCCCCACCACATCAGACGTGATCTAAACAGGATGGTGGTGGGTAGAGCTGCAGCGTCAGTCTTCTCCTGCGTGTGTGTGTGTGTGTGTGTGTGTGTGTGTGTGTTTTAAACCCCTCGACCCTGAATATATTACAACCATCAAAACTCACCATGAAGCAGCGGTTTATCATCCTAACGGGAAGATGATTATACATCTTTAAATTAAACATACCCACTTCCCTCTGAACCTGGCGCTCCTGAAATCTTCTGCGTTCGCTCTGTCGTCTAGTTTTCGTTTCTCTGGAGCCGCCGCGTTTATCCAAAACCTGAGGAACGTTAATGTAGGTGTGACGTCGGGGGGGGGGGAAGACTGGGAGAGCGCCACCCAGAGGTCAAACAGATCAAGCAGTTTATTCAAAACCTGATTAATAGCAGCACGATTTTATTTCTAAAATAGCTCGCGGGCCGATTCAGAAATGGTGACGTGCCCCAAAAGGGGTTTGGACATCCCTGCCATAAAGCAAAGACCGTATTGTAGCAGAGACGGGTCACTGGTGTCAGATCTTTGTGATGGTTGTCCTGCAGTTCTAACCGGTGATGAAGAATCAGCCACGTGTGACCAGAAGTAATAAACCAGATGAATACGTTCTGTAATCGGTTTTAGGTTTTAAGCAGTTATGAGGGGATTAAATGGTTAATTTGCTTATTTCGCTTTGTCCCAACTTTTTTTGGTGTGTGTTCCAGCCATCAGATTTGGAACTCTGCATAGTTACAAAAACAATCTATAAATAATGAATAAATTATAACATACAGGCTACAAACTTACATGTTCAAAGTCTTTTTTTAACATCATAAACTAGTAATAATAAGGTCGCTGGTTCAAGCCCCACTACTGCCAGGTTGCCACTGTTGGTCCCTTGAACGAGGCCCTTAACCCCTAATTGTTTAGACTGTATACAAGCACAGTATTGTAAGTCTCTTTGGATAAAATAAAAGCGTCCGCTAAATGCTGAAAATGTAAAAGAAAAAAGCTTTCATAAATTTCAAGACCTGACTTTAAACAAGCTTGTAGTATAG
>NC_086003.1:437500-502500 GCF_030014385.1 Trichomycterus rosablanca
GTCATCACATGTTTTTACCCCACAGTTATCTGCCACACCCCTCCCGAATATTTCTACGGGTGCGCGGGGGGAGGGGGGGGGGGGTTGTAGTAGCGGAACACTTACTGAGCACTTTATTAGGAACAGTGGGCAGCGGTAGCTCAGTGGTTACAGTACTGAACTAGTAATCAGAAGGTCATTGGGTCAAATCCCACCATGGCCAGGTTGCCTCTGTTGGGCCCTTGAGCGAGGCCGTTAATCCACAACTGCTCTAAATGTTGTTACTTTAGATAAAAAGCGTCCACTTAATTCAGCAAATGTGGTGAATCACGGTAACAACACGGTAACGTGCTGTACTGTGTATGTATGAGAGCAGCAGGTACAGCAGTGTTGTTGGGATGTTCCAGTTCTGCAGGAGACTCAGCTGCAGCTCTCGGTCTGATCGAAGCTCCTCGGTGTGTCTGAGAATCTGATTAGAGCTTTTTGCTAATGCACTCGGACTTCAGTGAAGGACGCGGCTTATTTAAAGCAAGAGCTGTCGTCCATAAAACGGATTTATTACAGAGAGAGAGAGACAGAGACAGAGAGAGAGACAGAGAGAGACAGAGAGAGAGAGACAGAGAGACAGACAGAGAGAGAGAGAGAGACAGAGAGAGAGACAGACAGAGAGACAGAGAGAGAGACAGAGAGAGAGACAGACAGAGAGAGACAGAGACAGAGACAGAGAGAGAGAGACAGACAGAGAGAGAGACTTATGGAGACTGTTTTGACTTTTAAGGTGACATTTATTTTATCGTTGGATTAGTACCAAAATAAGAACATTATCCTTTTGATGATGCAGTGAAGCTGTAGTGGTGTGTGATCAGATGTGTGTGGGTTCTAACCTTCATCTTCTCTTGTGTTTGTGTGCAGTGAACCGGTGGGGAGGAAGAAATCCGGTACGGAACTTTAATGATTCTTTATTATTAATGTAATGACGTGTTTATGGAGCGGGCGTGGCTCATGGCAGTCTGGGAACTTCAAACATCTCTGAAGCTCCTCATGAGAAAAATGTCACAGTTAATTATATTTATTATTATATAAATATACAAACAGCATCTGTATAGTGGTACAATTTAGTCATATCCAGTTTTTCAATCATATTCCCCCTGTATCGCTGCTGCAGACCTTCACTCCTGACCGAGGAGGGTCGTGACTAACACCGGCCGCTTCTTTTCACCTGCACCGGGCGGGTTCATACGAAGATCCGTATCGCGCACTGATCTCCGTTATCCCCCGTCCCTGTGCAGCACCATCGATCAGCCAGCGGAGGGCGTAACTGCAGCACTTATGAGGAATCCCATTGTTTGCATTCAGTTTTGTTTTTGTTATTTCATCTGACATTCTGTAATGCAGTAATTAAACAGTCTCAGTGTATGATGCTACCACCACCACGCTTCACACTAGGTACTGTGTTTAGATCGAGACACAGCTTCTAGATGAAGGCCGACATGATTTTGATGATTCTGGGGTTTGACCGGGCCGTAGCTGTGACGCACATCGTGTTTTTTTTCCCCCGACCTTGACAGAGAGACGACTCTTCCACCTATTCAGGAACTGTTGAAGTGCCAGAACTGCCATGAAACCCGCTGTTGTTGTTGTTTATTTATTATAAATGCTGTTGGTGTTTGATGTTTATCGGATCTCGTGCTGTCTCCACTTCTCGTGTTGATCTGCTCCCCTCACGCCCCCCTCTCTGCTCCGTTTCTCCTCATCAGGCCTCGTGAGGAGATCCACGTCTTTCCTAAAGCGAGGTAGTGACGCTGGCGTGTGTTTGATCGTGTGCTCCGGTGTCCGAACCCTAATAATAATAATAATAATAATAATAATAATAATAATAATCGTATTAACCCTCCTGTTACGTTCAGCACAGCTGAGTGTTTTAATTACAGAGCAGTACAATTATTACAATATACCACCAAAAGTATGTGGACGCCTGGTCATGAGCTTGACGGACATTCTGGAGTGTGTCTGTGGGAATCGCTGCACAAACTTGCTAAACTTCACTATATGGCCAAAAGTATTTGGACACGACAACGAGCTACTGTAGCTGTGCATCCGTTTTCAAATCAATTGTTGTCATAATCGAGTGATATTATAATCTTTTCAGCTAGAACGGCTTCTCACACGACTTTGAAGTATGTCTGTGGGAATTTGTGCACAAACTTACTTGAGTATTATCTGGTCGGACGTCCTGTTTCAAAATGATATTAAAGCAGAGTGAAGGGTCTGTTTGATCTTTTGAGAATGAGACGCTTCTCACAAGACTTTGAAGTGCGTCTGTGGGGATTTGTGCTCGTTCAGTAGTAGAAAAGATAGACAGCATTTGCATTCGTACGGCTGGGCGCTGATCGATCAGTCGGCGTTCTGGTTCATCCCAGCACAGGAGCCACATACTGAAACATGCTAAAAGAGAAAAGGCCCTTCCCTAAACTGTTGCTGCAAAGTTGGAATCATCATCGATCATTTCCTTTTAATATGATTGATTTATTCCAGCTGTTAGCGACTGTCTTGTCTGAAACACATGAAACTTTGGTCTATATAGTGTGTGACTTTATAGTGTCTGCTTCGTGCACATGGGTTCAGTCCTGAGCTCAGTAATTGAACAGGGTGTCTACATACTTTTGGAAGGTCACAGTGAGCACAATAAACGGGGGGGTGAAGGTAGCCGTGATCAGACCTGGTGATCAGGAGACCTTTAATTTCACTAACGCTCCTAACGGCTGGTGTTCAGATGAGGATCAGATTGATCTGGGTTTTGGGTGAGGAGCCGTGGGGTGGGCGTGTACCCGCCGTGGGTGCCCGGCTGGTGATCTGGTGTTGGGTTTCTGTCCTTCTTCTTCTCTCTCACGTCTTTCACACTAAACACGTCTCTGGTTTCTTATCTAACACGACGTTTGAATCACCTCGGCGCGTTTCTGTTAATCTGTCCGTGTGTTTCCCATCCGAACCCGCAGCCGGAGAGTCGAGCGCCACCGACCCTCTCCTGCTGGATCAGTACGTGGCCGTCACCGACTACGAGAAGCAGGAGAGCTCGGAGATCAGCCTGCACGTGGGACAGATGGTGGAGGTCATCGAGAAGAACGAATCAGGTGAGGTTTTAAAACATCTGAAGTAGCTCAGTGTTAACATACTGGACTAGAACCCGGAAGGTTGGGGTTGCCACTGTTGGACTCCTGAGCACGGCTGTTAACCCTCAATTGTTCAGATTGTACTCAATCACACTTGGCGTCCACTAAATGCTGCAAATGTAAATAAGTTCAGGTTTTTCAGCCACACCACCAATAACAGGTGTATACATGGAATAACAGTATGGGGAAGGTCCTTCAGATTCCTACAGACAGGTGTGTGGAGGCAGGGACAGGTGTCCACATATTTGTGGTTTTAAGTTTGGCGCTGTGTTAAAGAGACCTCTGTGTGTGTGTGTGTGTGTGTGTGTGTGTGTGTGTGTGTGTGTGTGTGTGTGTGTGTGTGTGTGTGTGTGTGTGTGTGTTCCAGGTTGGTGGTTCGTGAGTTCGGAGGACGCTCAGGGTTGGGTTCCAGCCACCTGTCTGGAGGCTCAGGACGATCCTGATGATTTCAGCCTCCCAGCAGAGGAAGGTAGGGGGCGCTCCTGATTCACCGACGTTCTCCTGATCTTCTCTGTACTGAACCTTCTCTTCTGAAACCTGTCTAACATCTCAGGTCCTCCTGACGTCCTTTAGAACAGGGGTTTAGAACCGTTTGGAGCGTTTGCCCCTGTCGAACTGCCGCTCTCTGGATGTTTTCTGTATTATTTTGTGCTGAATCAGGAACCAACCGTGTCTTCTGCAGAGTGCTTCACTGATGGTAGCTGGGGCGCATTTACTTGTCGTATATACGTCTATAGATGTTCAGAGAGGGAGCTGAGAGGGTTAAGGGCCTCAGTCAAGGGGCCCAACAGTTCCACCACTGTCCCAGATTTCCAAACTAACACGTTTTCATTGCTGAAGTTCAGGAGACAGATGATTTTTACACTAAGCTACGTGCTTCAGCGTTTGATAGCGCATCCTGTGAGCTGTTGTTGCTCCTAGATGTTCCCACATCACAAAGAACAATAAAGCAGATATAACAGGACGCAGATTTATTGAGCTGAGCTGTTACGAAAGGTGCAGGTGCCATCCTAAAATGAGAGTTTGCGCCTGTCGAACTGCCGCTCACTGGATGTTTCACGTTTCATTTTGTGTAAAATCTGGAACCAACTGTGTCTTCTGTAAAGGGGTTGATTGAGGGTAGCTGGGGCAGACAGGCGCCTTCATTCGTCATATATACACCTATACATGTTCAGAGCGGGAGCCGAGAGGGTTAAGGGCCTCGGTCAAGGGCCCGACAGTTCCATCACTGTCCCAGACGTAGGCTAGAAGGGCACAGATTTATTGAGCTGAGCTGTTATAGAAGGTGCCATCCTAAAATGAGAGTTGGTGTGTGATGAACTGCCGCTCACTGGATGTTTCGCAGCATTTGACAGGAAAGCAGTTCTGTCTGTACTCATTTTAAATGTAATCATGTGTGTGTGTGTGTGTGTGTGTGCGTGCGCGCGTGTGTGTGCGCTGGAGTGTGCCGGAGGTTCTGGTCACTGCCGAGACTCGGGGGGCGCCGGCGTACGTTAGGCGATCTGTTCTGCTCCAGTTTTAGGCAAGGTGGAGCCACTACTCTTCTCTTTCACCCCGTCCTGCTCTCACCCCCCCCCCCCCCCGTAACCGCTGCACCATGCATGAGGAGCACGCCGCACTCACACGCACGACGCTAGCGCTAACCCCTCCGCTCACGTGACCCGACCCCTCCTGAATGAAGTGCTGGTACGTTCCCGAGCGCGCCTGATTCGGCTGACGGGGGCGCGGGCGTGGCGGTGACCCCACTGTGTGCGCTGTGTTTCAGAGGAGAAGTACGTGGTGATCTATCCCTACTGCGCTCGGGACCAGGACGAGATCGACATCGAGAAGGGAATGACCGTGGAGGTGATCGAGAAAAACCTGGAGGGCTGGTGGAAGATCAGGTACGGTCCGAGATTTCGGAACACGACTGTGGGGATTCACTTCAGTCCGAGTATTGCTTGTTTTCCCATTACTGAACCTAACAGGCGCAGATCTGTATTCCTCCTCCACCATACTTCACAGTTAGCGCTGTGCATGTGGGCAGGTAGTGAACATCAATGGAAGTGAATCCCCACAGTCATGTTCCAAGTATTGGCTGGGATTTCACAGCCAAAATCTGTATTCCTCCTCCACCGTACTTCACAGTTAGAGCTGTACATGTGGGCTGGTATTAAACATGGAACATGACTGTGGGGATTCACTTCCGTTCAAGTGCTCATGCAGTGTAGGACAGATGAACACATGATGTTAGATGTTTTGGTTTGGACCCTCACCCCTCCGTACCCGTGCTGTGCCTGCAGGTCTCAGGGGAGGGAGGGTTGGGCTCCGGCGTCGTACCTGAAGAAATCGGACATCCTGAGCCAGAAGATGTCGGCTCACGCCAGCACCAACGACCTGGACGGAGCCTGTAAACAACAGAGCGGCAACAATGAGAACAAAGAGAACCAGAGGGAACGCTTCACCCCCTTCAGCGAGAACAGGAGGAGTGAGTGTTCCCTCATCCCAAATATCTCATCATCAACATCACCACAAGCACATTCATTATTATTATAAAACTAGAATTAATTTCATTCAGTTTATCAATTAGATTTATCCTGGTCAGGGTCAAGGTGAGCCCAATTCCACCAGGAAACATGTGGGAGTTCATTTATAAAAAATAAATTAATAAAAAATAGAAAAAGTAATACTTAAAAAAATTTAAATTATAATACATATAGTACATATAATTATCAGAAATAAAATAATGAAAATTATAAAGTAATAGTATTTTAATGAAAGTGATCATTTAAATAACACAATTATGATTAACAATTAATTATACAGTTGTTAATAAGAACATGATAATATAACAACATTAAAATAATAATAATTTACACTCACTTTAAGGTACATTTATTTTGACTATTTTTGCTTATCTTTTTTTTTTTTAATTAAAAGAACTTTTTACTGAAACAAAAACATCTAAATATTACATTTATTACTATTTGTTAACTTATTTTTTTTTAATTAGTAATGACATTTTTATTATATTTAATTATTTTATCATAATGTTTTGTTATTAATGTTTAATAATAATTTTGTGTTTTATTTTTAATACTTTTATGTTTGTAATTATAAATGAATGCAACATATTTTATTTGCTGCCTGTGTTTTCATAAATATTTAGAATTATTTAATTTTTAGACATTTAAATATTGATATTAATTATTGTATCACTGTTATTATTCATGTTTATTATTATTATTAGGTATTAAATAATGAATATTAATAAATATATTTATTTTGTAGAGGCGGATGTGAGACAGAGACCCCCACCACGTCGTGATCTCTCTATAGTAAGAATCTTTATTTATATAGTTCTGAAGCTAATGAATTTAATGGTTCAACTGGGATTCAGTTTTTCAGTCTGAGGCTCTTTAAGGGGTCAGAACATCAGAGAAAAATCTGATCTGGTCACTGAGTATAAGAACGAGACGAGAACCTGATCCTGGTTTGGTTCTTGTCCTGATCCTGATCCTGGTTTGGTTCTTGTCCTGATCCTGATCTGGTTCTTGTCCTGATCCTGGTCTTGATCTTGTTGTGTACTGAGCTCATGATGACGTATAATAATTTTTGCTTTTTTGTGGTTCAGCCTCGGGGAGCAAATCTGCCAAAGCCGCCGGTGCCCCCGCTGGTGGAGGAGGAGTATTACACCATCGCTGATTTTCAGACCACCATTCCTGATGGGATCAGCTTCCAGGCTGGAGTTAAAGTGGAGGTGAGAATATTACATATTACAGGAGGCAACAGGTATCAGGAAATGAATGTATTCCAGTCGTGTTCCTCATTCATCCCGCTCTCTGCCCCTCCAGGTGATCGAGAAGAACTCCAGCGGCTGGTGGTACATTCAGATAGATGAGAAGGAGGGCTGGGCACCCGCCAACTACATGGATAAATACAAGAAGTCCAGCAGCACCTCCAGACCAAACTTTCTAGCCCCTTTACCTGGAGAAATGGCTCAGCTGAAGCTGGAGGACACCAACACCAGTTCAGAAGATACCTGGTCCAAACCTCTGCCAGACGAGCCCTCGCCCAGTGCCGACTTCGTCACGCGTCCCAAACTGAGAGACTGGAAGTCCAGCGCTACGAAGAACAGCGTCAGCCCTGCTCCGTTACCCCCGGCGCCGTCCTCCCCTCCCGCCGAGGAGAAACCAGCGCTTCCACCACGCAGGGAATCCATCAACAAGAGCCTCGAGCTGGAGGAGAAGCAGAAGACGGACATTTCCAAACCGCTTCCTCCTAAACCCCCGGCTCCTGGTGTGATCGTGCCCCTGCTTACACCCAAACCGGCTCCGTTCAAGTCCGAAAAAACCCCGGAGCCGAAGCGGGACGACAAGAACAAACCCCTGCTTCTGAAAAATGAGATGGGCCTGGAATGCGGCCACAAGATCTCCGTTAAAGAGGTCAAGAAGTTCAACCTGAAGCCCGTCCCCAAGCAGCCGCCCAAACCCAAACCCGAGAGCCAGGAGGAGAAACCCGACACGCCCGGCCCTGCTCCGTTCCTCAAACCCAAACCCATCCTCAAACCCAAACCGGCACCGGCTGCTAAACCCGAACCTCCGAACAACAAGTCTGAGCTGGACATCACCAACCTGAGGAGCAAGTTACGTCCCTCAAAACCTGCCGAGTTCGAACCCAGCCAGCAAAACGGCACCCAAAACGGCCACGCCCAGGGACAGGAAGCCCCGGAAATCCCTAAACCGCAGGCGCCCTGTCCTAGAGAACCGCCCCAGAGGCCGGGTTCCGCCCCGAGAAGACCTCCTCCACCGAAAAAGGGCGCGGAGCCGGAACCCAAACCCAGTCCTGGAGAGGTCGGAGAGCAGACGCCTCAGAAAGAGGTCCAGGAGAGCAAACCCGCCAGCGTGCCTCAGATCCGACCGCCGCCCCCCAAACCCAAATCCGTCCCCGTTCCAGTGCCGAAAGACAAGCAGGAACCTCCCAAGATGAAAGTTCCGGTGCCGCCAAAACCTCCCATTAAAGCTGATAAACCGCAGCCACCCAGGAACGACCTCCCTCCGCTGATCAAGGACCCGGTGAAGGAGGAGCTGTTCCTGGCGGTGGCGGACTTCGAAGGGGACGATCAGACGCCGGGGTTTAAAGAAGGAGCCGTGTTTGAGGTGCTGGAGAGGAAGAGCACGGGCTGGTGGTTTTGTAAAAGAATCAGTGATGGATTGATGTCTGAGGGCTGGATCCCTTCCAACTACCTGACCAAAAAACCTTAGGTACCTGTTCTTATTTTAGATCTTCTGTTTTACCCGTATTCAGTACTATTTAATTAGCCAGTGTTATTTATGGGTACCTGCTTCTCCCTACATTCCGTTTTAGCTTCTGTTTGTGATTTAGGGAAAAGGGGAACACGTTACAGCTCTGCTAACCTAACAATCTATGCACATTACATTAACCAAACTATTTTTCTATGTTTATCTCTAGCGATATACTGGACTAGAGATCTATAAGAGACGTCTCGCTGTTCCCTCGCCGTCTGTTGTGCCTCTATAATAATAATAATAATAATAATAATAACGAAGCCAAGTTATGAACAGTTTACACCATGAGCAAGATCCAAATACAGATATAGAGATTTAAGATTCATCTGCAGTGAACATTGAGTTTAAATACTTGAAATAAAAGCCGAGGAGCCTTGAGGGCTCGTTTAAAAAAGCCTAAGTGGAGAAACAAGTCGTAATAAAAACCCTGTCCACATAAATACGCATGTTTTTAACAAAATAAAATACAATAGGGCGCCCAGGTGGTGCAGTGGGATATTCCGCTAGCACACCAGCACCGAGATTCTGAACGCCTCGGTTTGAAACTCGGTGTTGCCACCGGTCGGCTGGGCGCCATCTGGCGGGCATAATTGGCAGTGCCTGTAGCAGATACTGATTGGCCACCGTATCTGCAGGGTGGGGGCCGGACTATGTGCGCTGTGTAAGGACCCTGATGTGCAGAAGAGGCGCCTGTGCAGAATGCAGGGCGAGAAGAGGAAGGCTGTACATGTAATACTCGGAGGCGGCGTGCTCTCCTCGGATGCAATCGGGTATCTCTCAGCAGCGGAAGACAAAATTGAGTTACTAAATGGGGAGAAAATGCATTAAAAATAAATAAATACGAACAAAATACAGTAAAAAAGGACCAACTTTAGGAATAAAGTGGTAAAAGTGCTGACATGAGCCTGCCAGCGCACTAGGTGGCGATAACCAGTCGACAGTAAAAACACGTTCACGTGTGCAATAAAAATAAATAAAACAAAATCAGTGAACACAAAATAACGTGGCCTTACGATCAGCAGAATCCAGAAATCCAGATCCAGAAAGGTCCGTAGTCGTGTTTACTGGGCGTGTGGTGATCTGACTCTCTCCATCGGATCGAGAATTAGGGTTACGCGAGCGTCGGGGGATTCACAATCAGGAATTGGTTATGACTAAATCAGATTTGGAGATACGGGGTGGATTCTCGTCTGTTTCTGCCGGCGTGCTCGATTGTCTGAATCATTTCAGTCGGTTTTATCATTTCGATGCTTCACCTTATTGAAGTTGAAGTTCTGATCCTGTAACCGCAGAAGGAAAATGAGGGTGTTGCGGCTGGACGGAGGATCCGTGTGTGCGGGTTTGGCTGCCGACGGCGCTGCGTTTACATTCAGTATTTGACGTGTTTTTCGTGCTTGACTGGTTTCAAGTGTTTTTTAACATGTATTAAGCGCTATTTTATTCTCTGTGTAAACACTACATTTCATATTTTTGTGACTATTATTTTAAGTGTTTTTATTTTGCTTTCGTTAGTTTAAGGACAGTGTTAAATGTTTGCCGACGTGCTCGGAGCCTCTCGGAGTCATTAAATCGTTTATAGAGATTTATTTCACACCACTTTTCTGAAGCGTATTCTCCAGACTACGAGACGTGTGATGGTGACTCGGTCGATCACCACCAGGGTTTTATAAAATATATCAACTCCGGGTGCTCGGGTGGCGCAGCGGTCTGATGATAGTTCGGATCTCAGTGGTCATAGCGATCGGTCGGGGGTCTGCACAGAATAATCGGTTGTGTGTCTGTAGGGTGGAGGGACGAGCGCTGCTGCGATGGCGCCCTCTGCTGGCGCAGTGCACGGCTCTTACGGCCCACATCATACGGGTGAAGAGAAGTGGTCGGTGGTCATGTTATGACTTACTATAAATAAACCAAACCATCAATTTTGAGGACACGCTTTAGCTTTCTGTTCCACTTGTGCACACTCGTGCCTGTGGCCGTCCCGTCATTGGAGTCCTAGATTCTTGATCAGAAGGTCGAGGGTTCCATCCCTACAGCCGCTGACCACGTAGAAAGTTCCAGTAAAAGCTCTAATTCAGACTGAAAACCTTCAGCCAGGAAAGACGTTGGCGGTAGAGGACGTTGAAGGAGACGATCAATCTCCAGGGTTTAATTAAGGAGAGAGGAACACTGCTGCTGGATTGATGTCCAAGGGCTGGATCTCTTCCAACTACCTGACCGAGAAGCAAAGTGTTTTTGTGGCAAACATTTACACTTTTGGGGCACCGTCTGGAGTTTATACACCACGGTGAGACTTCTTTGGGGTGTGGTAACCAAAATATTTTGTTCTCTAATGTGCATCTACGTATAAATAAAAACTCCATATATTATTGGCCATGAGCAAACTTTAAAAAATGACAAGCTGTAAATATCAGCCTTAATGTTCTGATTGTAAGTCACGTTGGGTAAAGAGCGCCTCCAGATACCTGAGCTGGAACTAGAACTTAAGATCCAACAGTCTAGATCACTGCAGATTCTATTTTCCTCCCAATCTAGTCATATCCAGTTCCCTAATTATAACGTCCCGAGGACGGCCGCAGACCGCTTCTTTTCGCTCGCAGAGAGCAGCATAGTGTACGCAGAGTCACGCACTGCCATGCGTGAATTAGCGCTCGTGCAGTCGCCTCAAATTGCCAGCAGAGGCCGCCAGCTTCCACCAGCTGTCCCTCAGGCACAGCCGATCGTGTGAATGCCCGAGAGGATTAGAGCGCTGTGCCACCCGAGCGTCCAAGTCGTCCGGTGTAATATCAGTGGAACTGATGGAGAACAGACTACAGCTGGTGATCTGACTGTAGGTGCTGACTGGACTGGACTGGACTGGACTGGACTGGACTGGACTGGACTGGTGTATCGGTGTGTTTTGTAGTCTGGACAGTACGGTAGGAAATGACACAGCAGCCACGCCGAGGGTTTAACCCGAGTGTTACGATGAACAAAGAACAAAACATTTTCACATAAATAAATAATGGGAGATTTTGGGAGCGCGCACCTTCTGCCGCTCACATTTCTGTATCCTGTACTCTACTCCAATAAAGTGCAATTCTCTTTATTTCTATTAAAACCCTAATAAACATTTCAAATCTACAGAATGTTTTTATTGTGTAAATTCATTTACTGATTCATCTAAACACAACAACAGAGCGTGTGAGGGATCTATTTAGATGTGGATCTGAGGGTGAGGGATCTATTTAGATGTGGATCTGAGGGTGAGGGATCTATTTAGATGTGGATCTGAGGGTGAGGGATCTATTTAGATGTGGATCTGAGGGTGAGGGATCTATTTAGATGTGGATCTGATGGTGAGGGATCTATTTAGATGTGGATCTGAGGGTGAGGGATCTATTTAGATGTGGATCTGATGGTGAGGGATCTATTTAGATGTGGATCTGAGGGTGAGGGTGGGGGATCTATTAAGATGTGGATCTGAGGGTGAGGGATCTATTTAGATGTGGATCTGAGGGTGAGGGTGGGGGATCTATTAAGATGTGGATCTGAGGGTGAGGGATCTATTTAGATGTGGATCTGAGGGTGAGGGATCTATTAAGATGTGGATCTGATGGTGAGGGATCTATTAAGATGTGGATCTGATGGTGAGGGATCTATTAAGATGTGGATCTGATGGTGAGGGTGAGGGATCTATTAAGATGTGGATCTGATGGTGAGGGTGAGGGATCTATTTAGATGTGGATCTGATGGTGAGGGATCTATTTAGATGTGGATCTGATGGTGAGGGTGAGGGATCTATTAAGATGTGGATCTGATGGTGATGGTGAGGGATCTATTAAGATGTGGATCTGATGGTGAGGGTGAGGGATCTATTAAGATGTGGATCTGATGGTGAGGGATCTATTAAGATGTGGATCTGATGGTGAGGGTGAGAGATCTATTTAGATGTGGATCTGATGGCGAGGGTGAGGGATCTATTTAGATGTGGATCTGATGGCGAGGGTGAGGGATCTATTTAGATGTGGATCTGATGGTGAGGAATCTATTTAGATGTGGATCTGATGGTGAGGGTGAGGGATATATTAAGATGTGGATCTGATGGTGAGGGTGAGGGATCTATTTAGATGTGGATCTGATGGTGAGGGTGAGGGATCTATTAAGATGTGGATCTGATGGTGAGGGTGAGGGATCTATTTAGATGTGGATCTGATGGTGAGGGATCTATTAAGATGTGGATCTGAGGGTGAGGGATCTATTTAGATGTGGATCTGAGGGTGAGGGATCTATTTAGATGTGGATCTGAGGGTGAGGGATCTATTAAGATGTGGATCTGATGGTGAGGGATCTATTAAGATGTGGATCTGATGGTTAGGGATCTATTAAGACGTGGATCTGATGGTGAGGGTGAGGGATCTATTAAGATGTGGATCTGATGGTGAGGGTGAGGGATCTATTTAGATGTGGATCTGATGGTGAGAGATCTATTTAGATGTGGATCTGATGGTGAGGGTGAGGGATCTTTTAAGATGTGGATCTGATGGTGAGGGATCTATTAAGATGTGGATCTGATGGTGAGGGTGAGGGATCTATTAAGATGTGGATCTGATGGTGAGGGATCTATTAAGATGTGGATCTGATGGTGAGGGTGAGAGATCTATTTAGATGTGGATCTGATGGCGAGGGTGAGGGATCTATTTAGATGTGGATCTGATGGCGAGGGTGAGGGATCTATTTAGATGTGGATCTGATGGTGAGGAACCTATTTAGATGTGGATCTGATGGTGAGGGTGAGGGATCTATTAAGATGTGGATCTGATGGTGAGGGTGAGGGATCTATTTAGATGTGGATCTGATGGTGAGGGTGAGGGATCTATTAAGATGTGGATCTGATGGTGAGGGTGAGGGATCTATTTAGATGTGGATCTGATGGTGAGGGCGAGGGATCTATTAAGATGTGGATCTGATGGTGAGGAATCTATTTAGATGTGGATCTGATGGTGAGAGATCTATGTAGATGTGGATCTGATGGTGAGGGATCTATTTAGATGTGGATCTGATGGTGAGAGATCTATGTAGATGTGGATCTGATGGTGAGGAATCTATTTAGATGTGGATCTGATGGTGAGGGATCTATTTAGATGTGGATCTGATGGTGAGAGATCTATGTAGATGTGGATCTGATGGTGAGGAATCTATTTAGATGTGGATCTGATGGTGAGGGATCTATGTAGATGTGGATCTGATGGAGGTTCCTCATGGTTCATGTGTTGAAGGCAGCAGATCTGATCAGCATAAAGACCTGAGGGACTTTGATCAGGACCAGGTCGTTATAATCAGACAACTGGGTTGAAGTATTTCCCAAATAGCAAAGGATGGGGGAGGGGAGGGGGGGTTTAATAGGTGGGCGTGGTGAGTCCCCAGGACCTGGACATCAAAGCAACGATGAAGAAAAATACATCATGCAGATGGCCGGACACTGGTGCAAGAGATGCCAATCCACCTGCTGGTAACGTCCTGGTCTGACACTGAGATGTGTCAGTGGGTCAGAACTATTTACACCAGCGCTCCTTTACCTTTTTTGCAGCACGGACCAGTTTCATATAAGATATAATTTCACGGACCGGGAGGATTTAATATAGAATAACTATTGAATGATAAATCAGGGTGAATCCTGAGCTTTACTAACTGCAATGAGACGCTGCTCCCACCTAGTGGTGATTGGAGGCAATAACACCCGAAGAGTTTTGGAAATGTAATTGCTCTTGTAGCGTCTCTAATGAACTATTCTTTCAGTGCAGCCCGGTAATAAACGGCCCGGTGGTTGGGGACCACTGATTAGGACGACATATTTCTGCTCATGAGTGCATGTATGATTAAAAGAAGAGAGAGGAACACAGACGTATAATAAATATCTGATTTATTTGTTAGATTTCTGTACAGAAACGTTTGTTTTAATAAAAGTTCAGGATCCATTTACATGCTGTAGGTTAAAATAAAGAGAAGAAGAATAAAGCTTCGTTCTGGACACACAGAACGACTGCAGTTAAAGCTCGTGTACCCGATTTCACATCCACCTTAAACGATAATAATAATAATAATAATAATAATATAATGAGAGAGATTTGTACGCAGTAGAATAAAGACGTGTTATTGCACTTAGGTGAGGCGTCAGCGCTTCGAATGCAATAATCTATACGGCCAAAAACATGCGGACACCGTTCTAATTACACTCCAGGTGTTTACACATCTGTGCTGGAACAGGAACTGTCGACTACTGAACAGGTTCCCACAGACACCCTCCGAACTCTCAGGTAAACCTTTTAGAAGAAGGCGAGTGGCAAATAACTGATTTACCCCCCCCCCCCCTCTCACCACGTTCTTTGTGAGGTGTCCACATACTTCTGGCCATACAGAGTTCCAACTACTGTTAACTGTTCCTGCTAGTGCATGTAAAAACACCCCGGTCTGTTTATAAGGTATGTACATTCATTGGCCATTTTATGAGCCACGCCCACCACATGGGTGCGCTTTGTGGGTACTGTACACCTACAGCCAGTACAAACAGTGTATTAGAGAAGCAGGTGCAGCAGTGTTGTTGGGATTTTTAAACACACACACACACTACTATGTTATTACTATATTAGTATCAGTGCATCTACACATCATCTAATACACGGGGGGTCTTATGAGGTGAGGGTGACTGTGTGCAGAACAACACGAGCTCCAGTCAGTGATTGTATACAGTATACCCACAGTGTATCTATATGGTAGGCAGCTGTGCTGTGAGTGTTTATGGGAACATTTGGGGGTTTTTTAACTGCCCGAGGGGGTCAGTCATGCATCCAGTGTTGCACTCGACAGTAACTCCGGGACTCGACAACAAAACAAGCGAACGTACCGACGTCCCTCTAACAGCAGCGCATCACATTTACACCAGACTGGAACAGGTTACACTGTTTAAGCATTAAAGTCACGTCCAGGTACAGAAAGAACCCTAAACTTTACATTTATTAGCTTTTCTGTGCAGAAGATTATAAACTTTGGCGTTTTATGAAGGCACACGGACGCTCTTCTATTAGAATCTGTGCTAGGACAGAAGTGCTTGTATTTTATTGCTGAATAAATTCTGTAAATGTATTTTACAAACAAAGTGGAATAAAATCATATTAACAAGAATCATAATAATATAATCATTAAAAATATAATAATAATGATAATAACAATAAGACTGATTACACTTCTGGCTTTGGTAAGTGGCTTCACTGCCGTTTCTCCTTCATCTAAACTTATATTTATATTTTCTCTTTATATGATATTATAAATCTCTTCACTTTTTATATAGATTTCCTCTAATAACGATAAAATAAAACTAATAAAAAATAAAAGCCGGCTTTTCCGGAGCTACAGACAGCCTGAGGCCCCGTGGGCAGGGTCTAAGTGTTGGAGGACTCCGTGTAGGGCAGGAACTTGGTGTATCTGCTGGGCGAGCTGGGGTTCGAACACTCGGAATCTTCACTCCTCCTGAAGAACATCTCCTGCTCGCGCTTCTTCTGGTTCAGCTCGTCCTCCAGGGCCTTGAACACAACACAGGGACCCCGTTACGGAAACGAAAACCCAGCGCCGCGGGTCCACCCCCGATAATAATGAAGGTGATAATGAATGCTGACCATCTTCCTGGGTTTGAGCTGCTCCCTCCAGTCCTTCAGCAGCTGGTTGTGATGTTCATCCAGGGCCTTCAGTCTCTGAGTCTCGTTCTCCACCAGCAGGTGACACTTCTCATTCTGCAGGAGAGGGAGGAAGCAGAAGCGGGTCAGGCACACACCGCCGTACATCTACATGACCGGCGGGGGGGGGGGGTCTGCAGGAATCCACTGACCTCTAGTGTGTGCACTGCGCTTTAGTCAAGCCCTCGACCAAACGGGTGGCTATCGTATAGTAAAGCTACCCCCCCCCCCCCACCCCTAGTTATTTTTCTCCCAATTTAGTCATATCCAATTCCCAAATGTTGTAGTCGCAGCCGCTTGCACAGGAGAGCCGGATCACCACACGTACCTGATGTGTGTGTGTGTGTGTGTGTGTGTGTGTGTGTGTGTGTGAGTTACACACCTGTAGCTGTTGGAGTTCTCGGATGTTGCTCTCACACTGACCCATCATGTCTCTCATCTGGAGTTCATGTTTCTGCTGCAGGTGAAGACGCTCGGCTTTCTGTCTGTTGTCCTCCTGCCTGGAGAACTACACACACACACACACACACACACACACACACACACACACACACACACACACACACACACACACACACTTAGCATAGAAGACATACCAGCCCTCCCCGCAACTAATGACGATCCTTTTTACACGTCCTGGTCCAAAATCCTTCTGGAAACTTTAGAGAGCTGGTGCAGGGTGTCCAATTTTGAACAGCTGGTGAGGTATTTTAGGAATTAGATGAATCAGGTTTTATAAGCGCAGCTTGAACCGTTTGACCTCTGGGTGGCGCTCTGACATAAACCAGATCTAAACCTCTCCCCCCCCCCCGTGTTCTTTCCACCTACATTAACGCTCCCCAGGTTTTGGATAAACGCGGCGGATCCGGAGAAACGAAAATTGGACGACAGCGCGAAACGCAGACGAATTCAGGAGAGCTGAGAATGAGTTCAGAGGGAAGTGGGTACGTCTAATTTACACTAGTATAATAATCTCGAGGTTCGGATTATAAACCGGCGAGTGAAATCACGACACCGTGGACGACAGATCATGAACCACTCAGATTTCTTGTATTATTAGAGACTCGGTGGCCCCGTGGTTGTGGATTCTTACTCCGTCTGACCACCAACAAGAACAGTTTGGACCCCCTTGATCTAGTGTGGAGCAGGAAGTGTCGGGTACTGCCCCTCAGTGGGAGAATGAAGATCTACAGACCGTTAGGAACACGTTACCTGTTTGACCCTCTCCCGATCTTCTGCGGTGCTGCCTGTAGAGTTGATGCGGAGGCTCTTCTTGAACATGGCCATGCGGGTTTTCCCTTCACCGCGCTGGATCTTGGGCAGCCGGTTCCTCTCCTGCTGCTGCCGACCTTTCAGCATCTCCACCATGCGATTGTTGTAGCTCTGCATCTGCAGCAGTTCCTACACACACACACACACACACACACACACACACACAGTGATGACACAAGCATATCACTTCCTTTATATCACCGATGTATCACACCTGTGTGTGTGTGTGTGTGTGTGTGAGATGAGATGAGATGAGATGAAAAACCTTCTCGTGCTTCTTCAGGAGCTGGTGTCTCTGGAGGAAGTATTTCTCCTTCAGTTGACCCTTGAGAAGCTGCCGTCTCTCGTGCAGGTTCTTCTCCTCCAGCTCCCAGATCGCATTTTCTCTCTCTGAACGGCAGAAAAGCACAAACGCATCATTTCTGGATTCAAGCTCGATTTTCTGGTGCTGCTATCGACCTAGCCGGACACCCAAAAAGGCACAAATGGCTTCAGAGACACTTCCACTGGACAATCCAGCCTTATCCTTCTTAGGCAGGGCCAATCGTGCCAGTTAAGGTGGATATTGTGTATATAAATACTTTGTCGGGGTTTTTCCACCCTTATTCAGTCCCAGTGTAGTCGTTTCAAATTCCCACAATAAGCTTCATGTCACATAAACACAGTGGCTGTCCGGCCCCTGGTCCCACAAGCGTGGCTTATTGTGTCTGTGCGTGCGCCTGGCCAGGTCGGCAGCTCTGCACAGATATAAACTGATTTTTCCAAACCCTGGGTCATGACCCATAGGTGGGTTGCGAGCCAAAATAATAATAATGAAATAAACACCCATTGTGGCGGCTTTATGCCACTATTGTGAACCACAGTGGGACCAGATTGCACAGAGCAGAGAGAGAAAGATGCATGGTTTGTGTTGCCCGGGTCACCATTCAAATATATTCTAACCAGACATGACACGGCACTAAAGCAAACACGCAAACCATGATCGCGAGATGCCGAGCGAGCGCCTGTGGTCCTCCTGGCGGTCCGTGACCCCGTGTACGAGGAGCCCTGCTCTACCGTACTGTACGCGTGTGTGTGTGTGTGTGTGCCGGACACCCATACCTCGGATCAGGTTCTGTTTCTTCTCGAGGCAGACGCGCTCTTTATCCGCGATCTCCTGCTTGTTTCGCGCGATGATGTTTTTCAGAGTCGTATCCAGTTGATGTTGCTGATCTGCACGGAACTGCTCCTCCTAGAAGCACCGAGCAGAGAAAAGCATGAGCCCAGGAGCACCGTTAATGCTTTACAGCAGGGGTGTCCAACTCATTTTCACTGAGGGCCACATCTGTATTATGGTGGCCCTCAATGGGGTGATTGTAACGTATCCTGCTGTGATTGCAGTCTGAATTTCAAGTCTTGGACAGTTTGTTGTTTTTCTTGAAGGATAAATTCTGTGTTTGGTGTCAAAATGCCAAATGTACCCTGTATATTTATAATATATCTCTACATTTACTTAAAAAATATTTTATTTATAATGTTTCTCCCCTAATCTAGTCGTGTCCAGTTACCCCGATTGCTCCTCTACACTGATTCGACCCTTCACCGCTGACCGAGGACGCCTCCGGCACGTACAGTCAGTACAGACTGCATCTTTCACCTGCACCAGTCGAGTTCATACACCGACGGGCACCGTGTACGGAGGGCCACGCCCCCATCAGCATCATTCCTCAGCCCTGTGCAGGCGCCATCAGGTTATGAGGACCTACGATCCGACTCTCTAACCCTATAAATAACAGGCAACCGTTGTTCATGCGGCCGCCCCGCGCAGTCGGAAAGGCAGAGCTGAGATTCGATACGATACGATGTATTCGAAACCCCAACTCTGGTGCGCTAGTGTACTTTACTGCTGCGCCACCTGAGCGGCATGTCTACACTTATACTGTCCTCCTTCACCACAGACACGGCCTCATAACGCACGAGACGCACCGCTTTCTCTTCCTGAAGCACTAACTCGTTTTCACGGTCACATCTTTCATTATATTTCCTCCACCGCCTCAGTTAAATGCTGATGTGAAAACACCGCCATCTAGTGGCGGGATGCGGTCACTTTGCGGGATTTTACAGGGTATTTTAATTAGGGCTGTCAAACGAGTAAAAATTGTAATCGCGATTAATCTCAGAATTTCATATAGTTAATCGTGATTAATCTTTTTTTTTTTTTTTTTTTTTTTTTTTTAAAGGTGGTTTTAATGTTATGGCTGATCGGTGTACATACACTAACATACACAAAAACTCATTCACAATCAACACAGTCTTGTTCCCTGGGTTCTGACAACTCACACTAGTGACTATATTACCTGCATCTCTGCACAATATTGCATGTTTTTGCACCTTATTCTCACCTTATTCTACCTGCTGCTATATAAACCCTACGCTGCTAACTGCAGATCAGAATACCTTTTTATTAGGGCTGTCGAAGTTAACGCGATCATAATAATAACGCGTTCCAGTGTTGCCAGATTGGGCGGTTATCCGCCAAATTAATAGCATTTAAATAACACTTCTGTTTAAAAGAAAATATTCAGTTGTAAGAAGCACCAGCATTGTAGAAGGATATTAAAAGTAAAGTCCATTTCAATGCTGATTTGGCTTAATAGTGTTGGTCAGTCTGTATCGAATTCTTGAAATGATAAAGTATTGCAAAGGAATATCTTTGAAATTCTTCCTCATAATGTTAAGGTTGCTATATTTTGGTTTTTCACTTGTCAGGGAAAATTAAGAGAGAAAAAAGCTGATTATTATAATCATGCGTGTGATATACAGTGTATCACAAAAGTGAGTACACCCCTGACATTTCTGCAGATATTTAAGTATATCTTTTCATGGGACAACACTGACAAAATGACACTTTGACACAATGAAAAGTAGTCTGTGTGCAGCTTATATAACAGTGTAAATTTATTCTTCCCTCAAAATAACTCAATATACAGCCATTAATGTCTAAACCACCGGCAACAAAAGTGAGTACACCCCTTAGTGAAAGTTCCTGAAGTGTCAATATTTTGTGTGGCCATCATTATTTCCCAGAACTGCCTTAACTCTCCTGGGCATGGAGTTTACCAGAGCTTCACAGGTTGCCACTGGAATGCTTTTCCACTCCTCCATGACGACATCACGGAGCTGGCGGATATTCGAGACTTTGCGCTCCTCCACCTTCCGCTTGAGGATGCCCCAAAGATTTTCTATCGGGTTTAGGTCTGGAGACATGCTTGGCCAGTCCATCACCTTTACCCTCAGCCTCTTCAATAAAGCAGTGGTCGTCTTAGAGGTGTGTTTGGGGTCATTATCATGCTGGAACACTGCCCTGCGACCCAGTTTCCGGAGGGAGGGGATCATGCTCTGCTTCAGTATTTCACAGTACATATTGGAGTTCATGTGTCCCTCAATGAAATGTAACTCCCCAACACCTGCTGCACTCATGCAGCCCCAGACCATGGCATTCCCACCACCATGCTTGACTGTAGGCATGACACACTTATCTTTGTACTCCTCACCTGATTGCCGCCACACATGCTTGAGACCATCTGAACCAAACAAATTAATCTTGGTCTCATCAGACCATAGGACATGGTTCCAGTAATCCATGTCCTTTGTTGACATGTCTTCAGCAAACTGTTTGCAGGCTTTCTTGTGTAGCGACTTCAGAAGAGGCTTCCTTCTGGGGTGACAGCCATGCAGACCAATTTGATGTAGTGTGCGGCGTATGGTCTGAGCACTGACAGGCTGACCCCCCACCTTTTCAATCTCTGCAGCAATGCTGACAGCACTCCTGCGCCTATCTTTCAAAGACAGCAGTTGGATGTGACGCTGAGCACGTGCACTCAGCTTCTTTGGACGACCGACTCGAGGTCTGTTCTGAGTGGACCCTGCTCTTTTAAAACGCTGGATGATCTTGGCCACTGTGCTGCAGCCCAGTTTCAGGGTGTTGGCAATCTTCTTGTAGCCTTGGCCATCTTCATGTAGCGCAACAATTCGTCTTTTAGGATCCTCAGAGAGTTCTTTGCCATGAGGTGCCATGTTGGAACTTTCAGTGACCAGTATGAGAGAGTGTGAGAGCTGTACTACTAAATTGAACACACCTGCTCCCTATGCACACCTGAGACCTAGTAACACTAACGAGTCACATGACATTTTGGAGGGAAAATGACAAGCAGTGCTCAATTTGGACATTTAGGGGTGTAGTCTCTTAGGGGTGTACTCACTTTTGTTGCCGGTGGTTTAGACATTAATGGCTGTATATTGAGTTATTTTGAGGGAAGAATAAATTTACACTGTTATATAAGCTGCACACAGACTACTTTTCATTGTGTCAAAGTGTCATTTTGTCAGTGTTGTCCCATGAAAAGATATACTTAAATATCTGCAGAAATGTCAGGGGTGTACTCACTTTTGTGATACACTGTATATATCATTTACGTGATTCATGTTACCACTGTGTGTTGTACGTCACTGAGCTGATATGTGTATCAGGTGAGCAGCGGGTAACGGCGTGTTATGTTTAAGTGTGATGCTCCAAGTTGTGGATTAAGCAATAAAGACAAACACCTTCTCCACGAATTTGCGTTAACGGCACTATTTTTTTTTAATCGCGTTAAATTGAGATCGCGTTGATGCGTTATTATCGCGTTAACTTTGACAGCCCTGATTTTAATACAATCATACTGGCGGGCGGGATTTGGCCCACAGGCGACGTCTTGAGTTTGACACGTGTGCTTTACAGCGTTCCTAATAACAGTGTTATTACTGACAGTACGGAAGCTCCTTCAAGAGGACAAAAGGAAACGTAAAATGTGATGTGCTGTAGGGATGTTTGGTTAGTCTGGAGAATGAGGAGCTCCCTCAAAATATCAAACTGACACCCCCCCCCCCCCCCCCACCCCCACCCCCCGCTCACCTCTGTAACTTTCTTCTGCTGGAATTGATTCAAACGTTGTTTTAAACTTTCCTTCCTCTGGTTCCTGGGTAACTTCTCCACTTCATTTTTCACCTGCAACACCAAAACGATTCCATTAACATCATTCACAAACACCTTCACATCTGCACGATTCACATCTACAAAACACCCATCATCATCATCATCATCATCATCATCATCATCATCATCATCATCATCATCATCATCATCATCATCATCAGGTGATCCGAGATGATCATCATCAGTACTCGTTCTGTAGACGCTGAGGTTCAGAAGACGACCTTCACCTCTTTCTTGCGCTGCTTCATCGTCTCCTGGAACCTGTGCAGGGCTCGATCCTGCTCCGCGCGCACGCGCTTGGTTTCCTCGCGCAGATGTACGGCGTGGTCCAGCTCCATCCTCTCGATGGTCTGCTTCTGCTGCTTCTCCAGATTCTCCAGCTCGGTGTCGTAGAACTTCTTCTTCACCTGGAGGCACAGTGTGATGCAGGTTTACGTTTCGGTCAAGAGATTCCACCCAGAATAAATAAACACACACACACACACGTATCTGAATGTATATTATGGGAGGAGAAGTCGGATCTCCATCGTTCAGTTTCTTCTTAATTCATTTGGTTTGTAGCTAAAGTGCTTTTTATTTCAATTAGGCCCTTTTATAATAAATTATTCCTACATTTACTCATCTCAAATGGTCAACTAATGACCACCAAAAGACCAACTCAAACGGACACAGCTTTATTCATTTATTTCTAGTTTCCCTATTTTTCTCCCAATCTAGTCATATCCAATTCCCCAGCTGTATCTCCTCCACTGCTGCAGACTCCCACCCTGGTCGAGGAGGCTGCACCAGGTTCACACGGTGATTAGTATCACAAGAATCACGCACTGCTCTCTATTATTCACTCTCTCTCGAGCAGCCAGCAGAGGCCGCTATAACAACAGTAATAACTCATCCATTTTGCCCTCACACCCTTAGACTGACTTTTACAGGTACTGGTACTGACTGAGTGGTAATCTACTAACTTGTGTGTGTGTGTGTGTGTGTGTGTGTGTGTGTGAGAGAGAGAGAGAGAGATCTTACGTTCATTTCCTGGTCGAAGCGTCTCTGCATGAGCTCTCTCTGACCGTCCAGTTTGGAATTAAGCAGCGTCAGAGCTCGGTGTTCCTCCTTCTGCAGCAAACGGAGCTCTCTCAACTCCTGCCGTCTACACACACACACACACACACACACACTTTACTCTCAACACAGTATCTTCAATATGAAATGTTGATACTCAAGACACCAGGAGGACAAACTGCCATGATGGTGTGATGAGAAGAGCAGAGCAGAAAGGTAGAGATGATATAGAACATTCTGAGCACTGACAGGTGAAGTGAATCACACCGATTACCTCTTCATCACAGCACCTGTTAGTGTGTGTGTGTGTGTGTGTGAGGGGGGGTATATTAGGCAGCAAGTGAACATTTTATCCACAAAGTTGATGTTAGAAGCAGGAAAAATGGGCGAGCGTGAGGATCTGAGCCAGTTTGACGAGGGCTAGACGACCGGGTCAGAGCATCTCCAAAACTGCAGCTCTCGTATGGTGTGTCCCGGTCTGCAGTGGTCAGTATCGGAAGGAACGGTGGTAAACCGGCGACAGGGTCATGGGCGGCCGAGGCTCATTGATACACGTGTGGTCCGATCCAACGGACGGGCTCCTGTAGCTCAAACTGCTGAAGACGTTCATGCTGGTTCTGATAGAAGGGGGTCAGGACACACAGAGCAGCACAGCTGCAGGGCTGTGGCAGCAAAAGGGGGACCAACACAGTATTAGGAAGGTGGTCATAATGTTATGCCTTATCGCTGTGTGTGTGTGTGTGTGTGTGTGATAGAGAAGAAAAATAATAAAAGCAGTCAGGATTGGCAGTGGTTATGACACAATGTAACCGCATGGTGGCAGTAAGGCATCAGGAAAATGAAACGTGGGGATGTTAAACAAGAGCAAAACTAAACCAGCTAGAGATCAGAAAACTGTTGTACCTGAGGAATCTCATCTCCTCGTCCTTCTTCTCATCGTCGCCGATGATCTTGGCGGTGGTGACGCTCACTTCCACACCGTCCACCATAAACCTTCGGGTGCGTCTCAGGGTGCGACTGCAGAAACGAGCGTCCTGAAGAGGGGACAACAAACACATCAGGTACAATCGGCCCGACGGACAGAATGAAACTTATTCCGGGATCTTTCTTCTCTAGTTTTTATCTCATAACTTCAGTAACGATGCTTCTGTTCTGCTGGATGAAAAATCAGAACTCGGGTACACGGGGGTTTTCAAGAAGACGACAATAAAACCACTTTGAGCTGGTGGGCGCTCGGATGGCACGGCAATAAAACTACACCAGGCCACTAGATCCGGGGTTCGGGTTTGGATGGTCGGGCATCTAAACGGGCATGACTGACAGAGCAGCCTAGCCATTAGGAGGTGCACTCGTCAGTGCAGGTCCCAGGACCGGATAGAAATAGGAGGGTTACGTCAGGAAAGGAATTTGGCGTAAAGACTGTGCTGGGCGGCTATATGGACAACCATTGGCCAGGGGAGGGAGCCGGATAGGGAGCTCATAACTGATGCAATTACGCCCTCTGCTGGCTGGCTGATGGCGTCTGCACAGAGTAGAGGAATAATGTCGATCAGGGTGCGGCTCTCCGTGCACAAGGCTGATCTGCATATGAACTCGCCTCGCGCAGGTGAAAAGATGCACACGTGTCGGAGGGGCGCGTCAGTCTCGCTCTCCTCAAGCGAGGCAGGGGTCAGCACCAGTAGAGAGGAAGCGTACTAACGGCTAAAAATCGGGAGAGAACGCATTAAAAAACTCCGCCAGGTCCGTTGTGGCGACGCCTAAATGCAGGCAACCGAAAGATGAAGATCATTCGGCACACTCTGTTCTTACATTAACGATGAGAAAACAGTCGTGTTTGTTTATCAGTGAATAAATATAACCTGCACTAAGAGCTCAAGTACATGAGACTGACTTCATCATCATGTTAAGAGCAGCAGCAGCAGATTTCCACCCGTCGTTACATTTCCAAGCTGCAGCCACGGTTATAAAACATTTACTGTGTTTACATTTTCACGATGGATCACTGATGCCATTTCGAAGCGCTCATGCCCGTTCCTAATAAAGAGCTGCTCCGAGTGCGTGTGATGAGAAACGCCGGTGGTTCGTGTCTGTAAGCAGCTGAGTAAACACACTTCTGTTTGGACTCCGTCTCTGTAACGAGCGAGCGACTGAATTACAGATCAGCCCGGAGCGGCCTCGCCAGCGTCCTGCGCCACGTACCGAGGAGGTGTGCGCCAGTCCACCCACCCGCTACAGAGTGCCAGAGCTGCCGCGGTTCCTGACCCGGTCTCTCCGGTCACTCGTTAGTCTTCACGGCTCCGATGATTCTCGGCATATTTACAATTCCTGACAGACAGTCGCGTAGTGGCACCGACCCAGGAACGAATTACACCCGGAGGATTAAGAAATCAAAGCAGTGAATTACATCAGGGGTATTACATTGGGTGGGTCGCAGACAAAAATAATAATTATTTATTTATTTACATTTTCAGCATTTAGTAGATGCCTTCATTCAAAGCGACTTACAGTACTGTATACAATCTGAGCAACTGAGGGTTAAGGGCCTTGCTCAAGGGCCCAACAGCAGCAACCTGGCAGTGCAGAGGCTTGAACCAGTGACCTTTTGATTACTACTCCAGTACCCCAACCTCTAGGCTACGGCTTAAATTATTTGGGAATTATATTTGGATTCTAATGCCTTGTTTAACACGTACATGTCATTTTATGGCAAGACGGGTATTATGTTTCTGTTCTCTTTATGATTTGGTTTATTTTATATTAAAAGCTGCAAGGTAATTTATTTATTTATTTAAGTTTTAACGCCATTAACACATTGGTGGCATTTAATGGCAGTAATAGGTATTAT
Source organism: Trichomycterus rosablanca (assembly GCF_030014385.1). Taxonomy (NCBI): domain Eukaryota; kingdom Metazoa; phylum Chordata; class Actinopteri; order Siluriformes; family Trichomycteridae; genus Trichomycterus; species Trichomycterus rosablanca. The sequence continues at coordinate 463,831 of NC_086003.1, forward strand.
GTACAGTATGCGTCTTCATATTTTGGTCCATATTATATGTTGATTTTTATTTTTATGGTTGCAAGGTGGTTAAAAGTCTTCTTGTGTTGTCGTGTGTGAGAGTCTCTTTGATAGTTTCTGGCATGTGTGCTTGTTCTCTTTCTTTAGTGTATTTTGTGCACTCTATCCAGATGTGTTTTATTGATACAGGTGTTTGGCAGGTTTCACAGGTTGGGGGGTTTTCTCCTTTTATCAGGTGTTGGTGGGTTATTCTGGAGTGGCCGATTCGGCACCTCGTGTACATGACCTGGTCTATGCGTCGTCCCTGGTGGATTCTTGGCTTGGCTTTAACGTCTGGGTGCATTTCATATCGTTTACTGGTGAGCTGGGTGTTCCATTCATTTTGCCATTTCTCTTTGATGTAGAGATTTATTGATGCTTTTAAGTCGGTTGATGGGATTTTGATGTTGGTTGTATTTTGTCTTGTTTTTCCTCTAGCTACTTGGTCTGCTTTTTCATTTCCTGTAATTCCACTGTGTCCTGGTACCCAGCTGTAAGTCATATTCTTGCTCTGTTAAAATGCTGATTGTCCATTGTATGTTACTAATGCTAGGACGGTCTGGGCGTGGGCTTCCGCACCAGATTGCCACTATTATCATTAATTAAGTATATTTAATTTTGAATAATGATGAGGATTTGATGTGTTGTCTGGGTTGCCTAGAAAAAGCATACAGTAAATGGCCTAAATTTCTCACCAATTACTACATAATGAGCTAAATTAGTCTGGCGGTACAGACTTCGTACTCCGTTAAGACCAGCCTGAGGAATGTCAGGTGATGTGTGATTAAAGGTCTGCAGAAACGAACTCGGTACAGCCCGTCTGAGCCGGGTTTGTGCCTCCCGAGGACAGAAGCGAATGTTCCTCGAGCAGTCGGACAGGCCGTGTAATTAAAAGCACTTTTTCACCCTGTACTCGTGTCTGAAGAACCCAGCGAGTCTCACTGAACACTAAACAATGCTCTGGAAAATATGAGCGTCATCTGAACGACCTGCCGCTCTGGTTAATGAATAGAGTTCCAGTAATGAAAGTCTAACACACACACACACAATGAAGACCCACAGAAAGAACAGGACCGAACACAAAGGAGCGATTGGTGAAAACAACAGACTGGAACAGTGGCTCTCCGTCTGTCTTTGTGAGGTCTGTATTATATGAATCTCTCTCTCACAGTCCCGTCGTGCCTTAAAACCACCGAAAGCGCTCATGTACTGTATAGATGTTAGTATCGGTATTTAGGAAGGTGGAATTACAAAATAAACACTCCTAACTTCCAGGGTAGCAAACGGCAACATCACATCTCAGCCAATCAGAAACAGAAACAGAGATCCAGTCATATAGGCCAGTGTTTCCCAACCTTTTTTTTGCACCGTGGACCGGTTTCATATAAGATATCATTTCATGGACTGGCAGGGGTGGGAGCATTTAATAATATCGCTCACAAACGATGTAAAATGAGCTGGTTTTCGCTGCAACGACACGCTGCTCCCACCTAGGGGTGATAGGAGACAATAACTGCTTTTCTAGCGTCTCTAATTATTCATTCATTCCGAGCGGCCCGGTAACAAACAGCCCACGAACCGGTACCACCTTACCTGCTGTAAATGATCTTTATTGCACAATATTTCTACTTGAAGTCTGTGAGTGTACCGTACTGTACACATTCATTTCACACTTTGATGCTGTACTGTTCATGTCACTGCTATATTATTTATTCTACGTTTATATATAGTGTTTCTTTTCTATTATTTAACCTGATGTATGTGTGTTTTGACGCCTGCACCAAAAGAAATTCCTTGTACATCTGGTACTTGGCGAACAATAAAGATTGTGATCGGTACCGGCCCGGTTGTTGGGGACCACTGATATGGACAATTAAAAAAAGTAAATCACAGCAATCATCAAAACATCAAAGCGATGCTGAAATGATAAAAACACATGCACACTGATCAGCCCTGACATTAAAACTACCAAAACAGCAACGTCAATGTGCTCTTTAATATGTTCTCCTTACTGAAATCCCAGGAGTTTTTTTTTAGTACAAACTCGGTGCGACTGCATTTCAGCTCGGATGAATTCAGACTAATAAATATTGTGTGTGTGTGTGTGTGAGACGTAATAAAGCACAAACACCCCCCCCGAGTACACATCTCTCCTACACACACACACACACGCGTTATTTTCACTCTTTAACACGCCGGGTCCGGGCGGAATTTCTGACCACGGATTCTGCTCCATCGGTCCTGGTACGATTTGTACTTGGCGAGGAAAGATTTAGGGTGTAAGGCCTCGCAGCACACACACACACACACACACACACACACACACACACACAACACAAACTGTCCTCTGTTCAGAGTTCCAGTGTACACACCTCAACTCAGTAGCTCTACTGTACTGCTGAACCTCCACCCACCACCTACTGGAGTCCTGAAGTCTGATGCCACCACCTCCAGCCATACTTCATCACTCACGGTCATTCTGCACTACTATCACTACAGTAGCACAGTGTGAACCATCACCCTCACCCTCACACACACCCTCACACACACCCTCACACACACCCTCACACACACCCTCACACACACCCTCACACACACCCTCACACACACCCTCACCCACACACCCTCACCCTCACACACACCCTCACCCTCACACACACCCTCACCCTCACCCTCACACACACCCTCACACACACCCTCACCCTCACCCTCACACACACCCTCACCCTCACACACACCCTCACACACACCCTCACACACACCCTCACCCTCACCCTCACGAGAAAATCTAGACACGGTTGTGTGCTACTCTGTCTCGCTTGCCAGTCACAGTGAGAAGTGGGCATGTGGTACTGAACACAGTCAGGGATGGTTAGGATACTGGACTAGCAATCGAGAGGTCACTAGTTCAAGCCCCATCACTGCCTGCTGGGCCCTTGAGCAAGGCCTTTAACTCTTAATTGCTTGGACAGTATGTTCAGTGCTACCCACCCAGCCACCACACCTCCCCTGCACTTCAGAAAGGCTTTCCACTACATCCGGGGTGTGGCTGTGGGAACAGCGCCCACTCTGCCACATGCGTCAGGAAAACCTGGAACAAACACGTACCCACATTCACCACGCCCACGCCCACACGTACCCGCACCGTGCCGCTGTCTCTGGTCCCCGAGGCGTTCAGGCTGATATCGATGCTGTCCGAGAGCAGACTGCTGGCATCGGAGCCCCTCTTCGTCGTCTTCCCGTCGGCGTGGCGGGGCGTGTCCGAACACACGCTCCCGTTCCACGCCGCACCAGACTGGCGCCTCACCGAACCCTCGCCGCCGGGTTTGCCCCCTCGCACCTTCCGCTCTCCCGGGTGCGCGGTCTCGATGCCGGGAGGCGGCGAGGACGGCGACTCGGCTTTTCCTTCCTCCTCGGACGTGGGCGTGCTCTTCCCGTCCTCGATCCCCGAGTCGGAGCTGGAGTGCTTGCTTTCGGGTTTGTCGCCGTCCTCGTCGGAGAGCTTCCGCTCCAGCTTCAGCGACTCCGTCTCGGTGGGACTCTCGGGCAGAGGCGCGTCGGGAGCGTGGTCGCCATCCAGACTGGTCTGACTGGTTTCCGACGGGTCTTTGGCAGGAGGCTGAGATATAAAGAGAGTTTTATTTATTAAAAGATTTGATATTGGAAAGGAAATTAGAATGTTATGCTACCAAACAGGCCGGGCTTCTTAGATGAAGCAACTTGAACAGGAATGCTAACGAGCTGGTCGCAACCTAAACATCCGCATTCTTCACATCCAAAACATCTGACTGTAGAGCTGATCAGCACAGGTGAGAAATGTAAACAACAGAATGCGACATTCCTGCCAAGGCGCTGTGCCTGAGGGAGGAAGCTAAACGGGCTCCCGGTTTCTGCTGTAATAGCGGCCTCTGCTGGCTGGTGGAGGCATCGATCATTCGTGATGCTGCTCTCTGCGTGTTATAGGGACAGGACACGTGATAGTCAGCAGCTCTCCTCGGTCAGGGTGGGGCCCTTCAGAAGCCCAAATTAGTGAATAAATACGACTAGATTTAAAGGAAAACTGAAATAAAATGTAAACTATAAGGCCAAAAGTATACGGACACCTGATCATGAGTGTGTCGGACATCCCGCACCAAATCCATGGACATTAACCTGGGCTATTGAAATAGGACTGAAGTGCTGCCATTGTGTTGTCGTGTATTTTTAAAGCGAGTTTATTTTGAACCAAAATGCCAACCAGACCTAAAATAGCAACGCCGAACGCCTATTCTTTCAGAACAGGTTAAAGGAAGTAAAAACAATGAGGGAGACAGGAAGTTTGTTTAATAACACTCACACGGGTCAGACGGCGACCTGCCGACTCTCACCCAGTACATTCAGATCTAATTTACGTTCCCAGTTCAATCTCACCTGACGAGCGAATGGGTCTGGTGTTACGGGGAAACACTTGGCACGAGGCAGGTTTTTGTTTGTTTGTTTTTGTTTATTGCCATTCCAGCTCAATTTGGCTATGTACATGGCTTTATATGTGGGTTCAAAAACCAGGTTTAAGTTCAATCAAAATTGATGTACTATATTTGGTTTTTTATTTTTAGATAATTCAAGAAATTAAGTATTATTTGTGGATTATTGTGTTGGAAAAGATCTTTCATATTAGTGTCTTTGTAATATGTTTTTCTGCTATTGTCGATGGCTTGGCATTCTGTCAGGATATGTTTTATTGATAACTGTGATCCACAGTACTGGCAGTTTGGCGCATCTTCCCCCAAGAGAAGGTGTCTGTGCGTCAAGGCTGAATGTCCTATACGGCATCTCGTTAAAACCGTTCGGTCGTGTCTTTTTATTGGATAATGGGTAGGGGTTCTGTCAAGTTGTGGCTTGATTTCATAAAGTTTGTTGGCTGTGTTGCGATTCACGAGGCAGGTAATAATAACAATAATAATAATAATAATAATAATAATAATAATAATAATACATTGAATTTGTAACACACTTTACATTTGTGTACAAATCTCAAAGTGCCATAAGATAAAAGACATCACTACAAATAATTAATAAATAAATAAAATAGCTGCAATCACTACATAAATTAAAAATTATTCATAGGTTCTGCTAAAAAGAACGGTTTTGAGTCGCTCCTTAAAAGTCCCAATCGCCTGTGGTGCCCTCAAATGGTCGGGGAGGGCATTCCAAAGGCGAGGGGCAGCAGAACAGGAGGCCCGATCACCCACGGTACTGAGCTTGGTTCTTGGGGGGGAGAAGGCGATTCGAGTTGGTAGAGCGGAAGGATCGGATTGAGGTTCGAGTGGTGAGCAGTTCTTTCAAATAGGTGGGAGCATAAGCATAAATACGCTGGTGAGTGAGGAGGGAGACCTCGTATTCAATCCACCTCAGGGCTTCCATTATAGATAATCATGTCTGACAAGAGTAGAGAATCGAACCCCGATCTTAGCAGTGGAAGGCTGGGGTAACAGACCGCTGTGCCACCTGAGCACCTACGCATGGAATCAGATCGGGACCCCCCCTGTATAAAAGACCAGTGTGAGTGCAGAACACTGATGATCAGATAGTAACGTGACTCTTACTGATGTGAGGTCGATGTTCTCGTCCTCGTCTGCGTCCTCGTCCCTCTCGTCCTCCATCTCCTCCATCACTTCAGCTTTAGCCTCGGCCACCAGCTCCGTCAGAGGCCGGTTGGACTTCACCGAGCTCACAAACGGGTGCTGTGGGCCAAAGGAGAGACGAGTACAAGGTTTAGTTTGTTTACTCGGTCCGGTCCATTTTCCCCGACTCTACATCACGTGTGCTGAGATAGGACGTCAGTAAAACCAGCACTAGACAGAAACGTGAGGAAACGGGAGTGGTGCTGCTGCTGCTGCATCGCTGTGTGTACTCCACCTCTGAACGGACGTGTATCTGCTTGTGTAACGTTTCTAATATTAGAAGGTCGTTTTGAGAATGTCGTTATATAGAAGCAGCTGCACAGTGAGCGACATCAATTCATCAGAAGTTAATCAGCAGAAATAAAAACATGAGCCGGTTGGTACACAGGGGTCAGAGCTGTGAATGCACAAATATAACGGACGGAAGGAAGCCACGTTCATGCATTATTCATCCACGGGTTCATCCAATCAGTCCAGCTGGTGAAGGTGAGGAACATAACGGGAGCCAAAAAGTGAGGGAAGCGTTCCAGCAATATTAATGAACTTTGGCGGCGACTCCACTTACACGCCGATCTGTTTAATGCACTTAACAGCACCACAGAGGAAAAACGTTCTTCCTTCTGTACGTGCTGTTTTCATTCCATACTCGAGATTTATATCTGATTAGGAATAACGACTAATTCTGCTTCTGTTCATCGTCTGGGAAATCTTTAACTACGTATTGCAAGTGTTTGTAAAAGGAAAAGGTTCAGTCGTAGTCTGATGCTCATCGTGACTGATAATGAAAGTAGACTGAGGTTAAGAGCTCGTCTGTGGTCTGTAGCTCCAAACAGAAAGCATGCTGACTGCATCACTGCTGCTGTGCAAGTCTAAACAGTTCGGTGTAATACATTTGCATCAGTGTTGTCTTTTCATACAATGACATACAAAAGTTTGTGCACCCCAGGTCAATTGTAATGTGATCATTAAAAAAAGTGTTTACATGAGTTGGATTGGTGCTTGTGGCCCTACTGGAAGCGAGTCGAATATGCTCAAAGCAACTGAACTAAGGGGTCAAAAATAATTGGACACTTTTTTTTTTTAAGAGAGTTGGAATCAGTGCCCATTCTTTCAAAAAGAGGCTTTGTGGCACTGATGTTGAAGACAACATGGACCGAGCGTTTGAGCTCAGGAGCACAGTGATGGTGGTGGAGCTGTAGCGTCTCTTGCTCTGTTGGCACCCGAACACCTTCGTTTGGCAGACCCGTTTGCACCATCATGCAGTACACATGGATATCCCAGTCTGCTCTGCTGGCTGGGCGTGGGTAAATAGTTCGAGCGCTTGTTGCGTGTGGAGGGAAACCACACGTACGCTTCCTGTTAGCCTCTTACAGCGTTTTGAAAGGTGCAGAGGAAAACCTCGAGTCTGGTTAACCTCGTTTCATCTCAGCGCTGCTCTGCTTCACGCCAGAGTTTACAGTTCTGTATCGTCATCATCATCGAATAGATCTACTCTGTGTTTAGCAGAACGTACAAGACACGATAGATTCCTGATCATTGTGATGTACAAATGCTAAGCAGAGTCAAATACACCACATGTATGTGGACACCCTTCCTAATTATTGAGTTCAGGCGTTTTAGCCACACCCGCTGCGAACACGTGCATGAAACGAATGATATAAATTATATGTCTCCAATTTTTTGGCAGCAATTTGGAAAGGTCCACGAGAACAGAATGATCATGGTTTGGTTTGACCAGTTTGGCATCCTGCACTTACACCACTGGAACATCAATCGCAAGCCAGACCTGCACATCTAACATCAGTCAGAGCCCCCAAAAACACTGGACACACACACACACACATCAGACTTTACACTGCGTACACCTGGAAACCATCCAAGCACGAGTGTCGACATTCGGGACAAAAGACCGACGGGACCCTTCACGTGAACACGCTGCACGCATGTCGAGCTGCCACCTAGCAGCTGTTGCCCTCTTCCTGACCGCAGTGTCACCTTACCCCTCTCCATCTACTAACACTCCACCTGTATGCACACAGCACCTGTCTCACATTCAATACCATCACCAGAAGTATGAGGACGCTTCACGACGACCGTGGTGAAAACGCCTCAAACAGACGCATACATTTATTATTATATAAAATTATATGCTTTAAACTTTCTGGCAGCAGTTTGCTGTTGAATCAGAACCTGTTATAAAGCGCATGCTGGCGTTCGGCGGCCTTTCCTCCAAAAAGAAGAAGAAAGCACACTAATGTACCATCATTCCTTTCATCCCCCAAACCTAAACAGGAAGCGGTGACGCCCAGTTTAAAGCAGATTCCTGTTCGGTAGCATTTTTGTCGACAAATTAAAAGAAACGTCTTTACAGCATCAAGAGGATTCAGACCGTTTTAATGTTTTCACAATTTAACTGAACTGGAGCGCGGCAATCGCTCAGCTCATTATTAACCAGCGAGTTAGTGTTTAAACAAAGCCTGTCCCAGAAGAGTCGAGGCTGTTATGACGGCGAGGATGGTGGGACATTGAAACTTGTACACTATCGTTAAAAGTACATGGACGCCCGATAACAAGAGGTACAAACAGAGAAAATAAAAAGGTTATTTACGTCTAGAAGCTGAAGAGCTGATGGTCGTGTCTCGGGGTTCTTATCTAACGCTCGCTTCAGGAAATCCTTGAAGTCCGCCGACCTTCAACACACACACACACACACACACACACACACACACACACACACACACACACACACACACACACACACAAACTGAGATGTCAGCACTACTTCCATGTTTAAATCCTGACAGAGCTACTTATTATACACAATATAAACATGAGAACAGAATGTAAATAAGCTTAAAACTACTTTAAGGGAGGGTGTGTAAACTTATTTTGAGGTGTGAATGTAGAATTTAGATCAGGTTATGACCCGGACTCTTAATGAGCCACTCAAGGACATCAACATTCTGAGCAACATCAATTATATTAAAGACACTCCTAGATCTTTCTCCAGGTCTGTGCTTCTCCATCATTCGGTCCCGGACTTTTTCATTTTCACTCCAAGGTGGAGTTGGTACAGGTGGTGGTTGATGGAGTCAGGCTCCTGATCTAAACAGAGAAACATCTTGAGGCCTGCCAGTCAGCTGAGCACTACTTTAGAACCTAGTCCTGATCCTAACCCGACTCCTCTTGCTCAGTTCCTCTTTCCCTTTAAATGTAATAACGTTAAGCACATCAGGGAACACACACTGCACAAGTTAGCTGGACAGACTTCATATTTGTCATATATTTTAGGTTTAGTGTTTATTTAATGTTTATTGTTGCACCATGGGTCTGAGAGTAATCCTCTGCATGTCCCGTACATATTGCTGTATTGACAATAAAGCAAACTTTGACTTTTTGAAATACGTAATAACTTTTACACCTGATAGTGCCGGGCGTGGCAGAAACACCCGTAATTAGAAGGGATGGCCACATATTTATGGCCCTGTAGTGGATAAAAAAACATACTGAAGTAGTTATTACTCTACAGAGATCAGACATTATGGGCTTGTAATGACAGAGGTACTACGGAGCTGAAACTACACATTCTAGGCAGTGCAGCTCTTATAGGAGCCACATCACACAGCAGAGATGGAACCGTGTGGCCGACACTTCCACACATTACATAAATAAATCATAAATCAATCAGATTTCACTTGTGTTACTTCAGCTTTTAAATGCTTGTGGGACTTGAGGTGTGGAGAAGCAGAAGGTTCGGTACAAGAAATGAAAGTGATGTTGACAGTAACTCGTGCTGATATACTGTGTGTGTGTGTGTGTGTGTGTGTGTGTGTGTGTGTGTGTGTGTGTGTGTGTGTGTGTGTGTTTGGTGAGCCAGTAATCGATGTCTCTCACCATTTGGACGGCTGATCCAGGCTGGGTGGATCAGCTTTAGCGATTTTCAGCAGGACCCTCATGGGGTTGAGCTCGTGGTGCGGAGGTTCGATCTGAGCCAGTTCGATCAGCGTGATGCCCAGAGACCAGATGTCGGCTTTGTAATCGTAGGGAGCGTCCTTCGTGGTCTCGCACATCACCACCTCAGGAGCCATCCTGAAGCACAAGCAACCCCCACACACACACACACACACACACACACACAATAACATGATACACACATTAATATCACACGCTAATCTGCTGTTGTGGTTTAAAGAACGTGTGCAGGAGGTTTGGAGGTCAGCAGGATGGAAAGACGCACGATCACTGGCTTGTACATTCGGTTAAATACCAGCGCATTCACAGAAACATCACCTCTTATATTATACTTATTATTCTAGGGTTATTCATTAAGGCTGGAACATTCTGATCAGGGTCCTGGTGGGTCATAAACCTTTAAACAAGGCATGTAAGCACTGTGGACATGAAGGCAATCCACACACACACACACACACACACACACACACACACACACACACACACACACACACACACACTACCTTCTTTTAGAGCACAAGATCACAGGTCAAACATTAGCAGAGAACACACACACACACACACACACACGCACACACACACGTGTGTATCAGAGTTCAACGTTCACAAGTATTAAATCCTCCCTTTACTGAGAGTCTGACAGAGCTGGATCAGGTCTGGGCTGGTTTACCACAGCATAAGCCACACTTACCAGTACGGAGTCCCAATAAACGAGTCTCTCCTCTGTAAGGTTTTGGTGTTTTTAGCCGACACCCCAAAATCAGCTGTAACAAACAAACAAACAAACAAACAAAAACACTAATTATAAATATACAGAGATAAAGATGAAAACAGATCAAACATTTTCAAACACAGCATCTGTTCCTGAACACACACGACGTACAGATGTGTTTATTATTAACACACGTTCACTTACAGACTAAACAATCAGACACAAACAAACAAACCGAACTGCTAAAAGGATTAACAATCAGACACAGTGACTGCTAGCAGCTCATGCAGACTGGTAACAATCGGGCAAATAAATATAAACAAACATCAGATAGTAGAACAAGACCGAGCGAGCAGCGAACTGGCTATTAAGCTGAGAACTAAGACCTACTAACTAAACTAAACAAGGTTTCAGCAGATTTGTATCATTGGACTGTTTATTTAAACTAGAGTAGGGAAATGTTTACTGTGGAAGCTCTTCTGCAGGTCACGCTGTATAAGAGCGTCTGCTAATGCCGAAAATGTAAATATAAATATAAATATTACACAAACACAGTCAGACCATCAGAGACAAATAAACTATCAGACCGGTAGACAGAAAAGAGAGACGTGAGACAAAATCAGACAGAACAGAAGATGGAATTTTCACCAAGTGCGTACAAACACCGAGAGAACACCGAGAGAACACCGAGAGAACACCGAGAGAACACTCAGAGAACACCCAGAGAACACCCAGAGGACACCGAGAGGACACAGAGAGGACACAGAGAGGACACAGAGAGAACACTGAGAGAACACCGAGAGAACACCGAGAGAACACTGAGAACACCGAGAGAACACTCAGAGAACACCCAGAGAACACCGAGAGGACACAGAGAGGACACAGAGAGGACACTGAGAGAACACCGAGAGAACACTCAGAGAACACCCAGAGAACACAGAGAGGACACAGAGAGAACACTGAGAGAACACCGAGAGAACACCGAGAGAACACTGAGAACACCGAGAGAACACTCAGAGAACACCCAGAGAACACCGAGAGGACACAGAGAGGACACAGAGAGGACACAGAGAGAACACTGAGAGAACACCGAGAGAACACTCAGAGAACACCCAGAGAACACAGAGAGGACACAGAGAGAACACTGAGAGAACACCGAGAGAACACCGAGAGAACACTGAGAACACCGAGAGAACACTCAGAGAACACTCAGAGAACACCGAGAGAACACTCAGAGAACACCGAGAGAACACTGAGAGAACACTCAGAGAACACTCAGAGAACACTCAGAGAACACTCAGAGAACACTGAGAGAACACTCAGAGAACACCGAGAGAACACTCAGAGAACTCAGAGAACACCGAGAGAACACCGAGAGAACACCGAGAGAACACCCAGAGAACACCCAGAGAACACCCAGAGAACACCGAGAGAACACCGAGAGAACTCAGAGAACACTGAGAGAACACCGAGAGAACACTCAGAGAACACTCAGAGAACACAGAGAGAACACAGAGAACACTGAGAGGACACAGAGAACACTGAGAGAACACTCAGAGAACACTGAGAGGACACAGAGAACACTGAGAGAACACAGAGAACACTGAGAGAACACCGAGAGAACACCGAGAGAACACTGAGAGAACACTCAGAGAACACCGAGAGAACACTCAGAGAACACCGAGAGAACACCGAGAGAACACTCAGAGAACACCCAGAGAACACCGAGAGGACACAGAGAGGACACAGAGAGAACACCGAGAGAACACCGAGAGAACACCGAGAGAACACTCAGAGAACACCGAGAGAACACCGAGAGAACACTCAGAACACTGAGAGAACACCGAGAGAACACTCAGAGAACACCCAGAGAACACTCAGAGAACACCGAGAGAACACTGAGAGAACACCGAGAGAACACTCAGAGAACACTCAGAGAACACTCAGAGAACACCGAGAGAACACTCAGAACACTGAGAGAACACCGAGAGAACACCGAGAACACCGAGAGAACACTCAGAGAACACTGAGAGAACACCGAGAGAACACTCAGAACACTGAGAGAACACCGAGAGAACACTCAGAGAACACCCAGAGAACACTCAGAGAACACCGAGAGAACACTGAGAGAACACCGAGAGAACACTCAGAGAACACTCAGAGAACACTCAGAGAACACCGAGAGAACACTCAGAGAACTCAGAGAACACCGAGAGAACACCGAGAGAACACCCAGAGAACACCGAGAGAACACCCAGAGAACACCCAGAGAACTCAGAGAACACTGAGAGAACACCGAGAGAACACCGAGAGAACACCGAGAGAACACTCAGAGAACACCGAGAGAACACCCAGAGAACACCCAGAGAACACTCAGAGAACACCGAGAGAACACCGAGAGAACACCGAGAGAACACTGAGAGAACACTGAGAGAACACTCAGAGAACACCGAGAGAACACCGAGAGAACACCGAGAGAACACTCAGAGAACACCGAGAGAACACTCAGAGAACACTCAGAGAACACTGAGAGAACACAGAGAGAACACAGAGAGAACACAGAGAGAACACAGAGAACACTGAGAGGACACAGAGAACACTGAGAGAACACCGAGAGAACACTCAGAGAACACTGAGAGGACACAGAGAACACTGAGAGGACACAGAGAGAACACCGAGAGAACACTGAGAGAACACTGAGAGAACACTGAGAGAACACTCAGAGAACACCGAGAGAACACCGAGAGAACACCGAGAGAACACTGAGAGAACACTCAGAGAACACCCAGAGAACACTCAGAGAACACCGAGAGAACACTGAGAGAACACTGAGAGAACACTGAGAGAACACTGAGAGAACACTCAGAGAACACCGAGAGAACACTCAGAGAACACCGAGAGAACACTCAGAGAACACCGAGAGAACACTGAGAGAACTCAGAGAACACCGAGAGAACACTCAGAGAACACTGAGAGAACACTGAGAGAACACCGAGAGAACACTGAGAGAACACTGAGAGAACACTGAGAGAACACTGAGAGAACACCGAGAGAACACTCAGAGAACACCGAGAGAACACCGAGAGAACACTCAGAGAACACCCAGAGAACACCGAGAGAACACCGAGAGAACACTGAGAGAACACTGAGAGAACACTGAGAGAACACTGAGAGAACACTCAGAGAACACCGAGAGAACACTCAGAGAACACCGAGAGAACACTCAGAGAACACCCAGAGAACACCGAGAGGACACAGAGAGGACACAGAGAGGACACAGAGAGGACACAGAGAGAACACCGAGAGAACACCGAGAGAACACTCAGAGAACACTGAGAGAACACCGAGAGAACACTCAGAACACTGAGAGAACACCGAGAGAACACCGAGAAAACACTCAGAGAACACTGAGAGAACACCGAGAGAACACTCAGAACACTGAGAGAACACCGAGAGAACACTCAGAGAACACCCAGAGAACACTCAGAGAACACCGAGAGAACACTGAGAGAACACCGAGAGAACACTCAGAGAACACTCAGAGAACACTGAGAGAACACTCAGAGAACACCGAGAGAACACTCAGAGAACACCGAGAGAACACTCAGAGAACTCAGAGAACACCGAGAGAACACCCAGAGAACACCCAGAGAACACCCAGAGAACACCCAGAGAACACCCAGAGAACTCAGAGAACACTGAGAGAACACCGAGAGAACACCGAGAGAACACCGAGAGAACACTCAGAGAACACCGAGAGAACACCCAGAGAACACTCAGAGAACACCGAGAGAACACCGAGAGAACACTGAGAGAACACCGAGAGAACACCGAGAGAACACTCAGAGAACACCGAGAGAACACCGAGAGAACACCGAGAGAACACTCAGAGAACACCGAGAGAACACTCAGAGAACACTCAGAGAACACTCAGAGAACACTGAGAGAACACAGAGAGAACACAGAGAGAACACAGAGAGAACACAGAGAGGACACAGAGAACACTGAGAGAACACCGAGAGAACACTCAGAGAACACTGAGAGGACACAGAGAACACTGAGAGAACACCGAGAGAACACCGAGAGAACACTGAGAGAACACTGAGAGAACACTGAGAGAACACTCAGAGAACACCCAGAGAACACTCAGAGAACACCGAGAGAACACCGAGAGAACATTGAGAGAACACTCAGAGAACACCGAGAGAACACCGAGAGAACACCGAGAGAACACTGAGAGAACACTGAGAGAACACCGAGAGAACACTGAGAGAACACTGAGAGAACACTCAGAGAACACCCAGAGAACACCGAGAGAACACTGAGAGAACACTCAGAGAACACTGAGAGAACACTCAGAGAACACCGAGAGAACACTCAGAGAACACCGAGAGAACACTCAGAGAACACTGAGAGAACACTCAGAGAACACTCAGAGAACACCGAGAGAACACTCAGAGAACACCGAGAGAACACTCAGAGAACACCGAGAGAACACCGAGAGAACACTGAGAGAACACTGAGAGAACACTGAGAGAACACTCAGAGAACACTCAGAGAACACCCAGAGAACACTCAGAGAACACCGAGAGAACACTGAGAGAACACTCAGAGAACACCGAGAGAACACTCAGAGAACACCGAGAGAACACTCAGAGAACACTGAGAGAACACCGAGAGAACACTCAGAGAACACCGAGAGAACACTCAGAGAACACCGAGAGAACACCGAGAGAACACCGAGAGAACACCGAGAGAACACTGAGAGAACACTGAGAGAACACTGAGAGAACACCCAGAGAACACTGAGAGAACACTCAGAGAACACCGAGAGAACACTCAGAGAACACCGAGAGAACACTCAGAGAACACTGAGAGAACACTCAGAGAACACCGAGAGAACACCGAGAGAACACAGAGAACACTGAGAGAACACTCAGAGAACACCGAGAGAACACTCAGAGAACACCGAGAGAACACTCAGAGAACACCGAGAGAACACCGAGAGAACACTGAGAGAACACTCAGAGAACACCCAGAGAACACTCAGAGAACACCGAGAGAACACTGAGAGAACACTCAGAGAACACCGAGAGAACACTCAGAGAACACCGAGAGAACACTCAGAGAACACTCAGAGAACACTGAGAGAACACTCAGAGAACACTCAGAGAACACCCAGAGAACACTCAGAGAACACCGAGAGAACACTCAGAGAACACCGAGAGAACACTCAGAGAACACCGAGAGAACACTCAGAGAACACCGAGAGAACACCGAGAGAACACTGAGAGAACACTCAGAGAACACTCAGAGAACACCCAGAGAACACTGAGAGAACACCGAGAGAACACTGAGAGAACACTCAGAGAACACCGAGAGAACACTCAGAGAACACCGAGAGAACACTCAGAGAACACTGAGAGAACACTGAGAGAACACTGAGAGAACACTCAGAGAACACCGAGAGAACACTCAGAGAACACCGAGAGAACACCGAGAGAACACCGAGAGAACACTGAGAGAACACTGAGAGAACACCCAGAGAACACAGAGAGAACACTGAGAGAACACTGAGAGAACACTCAGAGAACACTCAGAGAACACCCAGAGAACACTCAGAGAACACCGAGAGAACACTGAGAGAACACTGAGAGAACACTGAGAGAACACTCAGAGAACACTCAGAGAACACCCAGAGAACACTCAGAGAACACCGAGAGAACACTGAGAGAACACTCAGAGAACACCGAGAGAACACTCAGAGAACACCGAGAGAACACTCAGAGAACACCGAGAGAACACTCAGAGAACACTGAGAGAACACTGAGAGAACACTCAGAGAACACTCAGAGAACACCGAGAGAACACTCAGAGAACACCGAGAGAACACCGAGAGAACACCGAGAGAACACCGAGAGAACACTCAGAGAACACAGAGAGAACACAGAGAGAACACTGAGAGAACACTGAGAGAACACTGAGAGAACACTCAGAGAACACAGAGAGAACACTGAGAGAACACTGAGAGAACACTGAGAGAACACTCAGAGAACACCCAGAGAACACTGAGAGAACACTCAGAGAACACCGAGAGAACACTCAGAGAACACTGAGAGAACACTCAGAGAACACCGAGAGAACACCGAGAGAACACTGAGAGAACACTGAGAGAACACTCAGAGAACACCGAGAGAACACTCAGAGAACACCGAGAGAACACCGAGAGAACACTGAGAGAACACTGAGAGAACACTCAGAGAACACCCAGAGAACACTCAGAGAACACCGAGAGAACACTGAGAGAACACTCAGAGAACACCGAGAGAACACTCAGAGAACACCGAGAGAACACTCAGAGAACACTGAGAGAACACTGAGAGAACACTCAGAGAACACCGAGAGAACACTCAGAGAACACCGAGAGAACACTCAGAGAACACCGAGAGAACACTGAGAGAACACTGAGAGAACACTCAGAGAACACCCAGAGAACACTCAGAGAACACCGAGAGAACACTGAGAGAACACTCAGAGAACACCGAGAGAACACTCAGAGAACACCGAGAGAACACTCAGAGAACACCGAGAGAACACTCAGAGAACACCGAGAGAACACTCAGAGAACACCGAGAGAACACTCAGAGAACACCGAGAGAACACTCAGAGAACACCGAGAGAACACTCAGAGAACACCGAGAGAACACTGAGAGAACACCGAGAGAACACCGAGAGAACACAGAGAGAACACTGAGAGAACACCGAGAGAACACTGAGAGAACACTGAGAGAACACTGAGAGAACACCGAGAGAACACAGAGAGAACACTGAGAGAACACTGAGAGAACACCGAGAGAACACCGAGAGAACACCGAGAGAACACTGAGAGAACACCGAGAGAACACAGAGAGAACACTGAGAGAACACCGAGAGAACACTGAGAGAACACTGAGAGAACACCGAGAGAACACTCAGAGAACACTGAGAGAACACCGAGAGAACACTGAGAGAACACTGAGAGAACACTGAGAGAACACCGAGAGAACACCGAGAGAACACTGAGAGAACACTGAGAGAACACTCAGAGAACACCGAGAGAACACTCAGAGAACACCGAGAGAACACTGAGAGAACACTCAGAGAACACCGAGAGAACACCGAGAGAACACCGAGAGAACACCGAGAGAACACTGAGAGAACACTCAGAGAACACCCAGAGAACACTCAGAGAACACCGAGAGAACACTGAGAGAACACTCAGAGAACACCGAGAGAACACCGAGAGAACACCGAGAGAACACTGAGAGAACACTGAGAGAACACTCAGAGAACACCCAGAGAACACTCAGAGAACACCGAGAGAACACTGAGAGAACACTCAGAGAACACCGAGAGAACACTCAGAGAACACCGAGAGAACACTCAGAGAACACTGAGAGAACACTGAGAGAACACTCAGAGAACACCGAGAGAACACTCAGAGAACACCGAGAGAACACTCAGAGAACACCGAGAGAACACTGAGAGAACACTGAGAGAACACTCAGAGAACACCCAGAGAACACTCAGAGAACACCGAGAGAACACTGAGAGAACACTGAGAGAACACTCAGAGAACACCGAGAGAACACTCAGAGAACACCGAGAGAACACTCAGAGAACACTGAGAGAACACTCAGAGAACACCGAGAGAACACTCAGAGAACACCGAGAGAACACTCAGAGAACACTGAGAGAACACTCAGAGAACACCGAGAGAACACTCAGAGAACACCGAGAGAACACTGAGAGAACACAGAGAGAACACTGAGAGAACACTGAGAGAACACTGAGAGAACACTGAGAGAACACAGAGAGAACACAGAGAGAACACTGAGAGAACACTGAGAGAACACCGAGAGAACACAGAGAGAACACAGAGAGAACACCGAGAGAACACCGAGAGAACACCGAGAGAACACCGAGAGAACACTGAGAGAACACTGAGAGAACACCGAGAGAACACTGAGAGAACACTGAGAGAACACCGAGAGAACACCGAGAGAACACTGAGAGAACACCGAGAGAACACCGAGAGAACACTGAGAGAACACTGAGAGAACACCGAGAGAACACCGAGAGAACACTGAGAGAACACTGAGAGAACACTGAGAGAACACCGAGAGAACACTGAGAGAACACTGAGAGAACACCGAGAGAACACTGAGAGAACACTGAGAGAACACCGAGAGAACACTGAGAGAACACTGAGAGAACACTCAGAGAACACCGAGAGAACACTGAGAGAACACTGAGAGAACACCGAGAGAACACCGAGAGAACACTGAGAGAACACTGAGAGAACACCGAGAGAACACTGAGAGAACACTCAGAGAACACCGAGAGAACACTCAGAGAACACCGAGAGAACACCGAGAGAACACCGAGAGAACACTGAGAGAACACTGAGAGAACACTCAGAGAACACTCAGAGAACACCGAGAGAACACTGAGAGAACACTCAGAGAACACCGAGAGAACACTCAGAGAACACCGAGAGAACACTCAGAGAACACTGAGAGAACACTGAGAGAACACTCAGAGAACACCGAGAGAACACTCAGAGAACACCGAGAGAACACTCAGAGAACACCGAGAGAACACTGAGAGAACACTGAGAGAACACTCAGAGAACACCCAGAGAACACTCAGAGAACACCGAGAGAACACTGAGAGAACACTCAGAGAACACCGAGAGAACACTCAGAGAACACTGAGAGAACACCGAGAGAACACTCAGAGAACACCGAGAGAACACTCAGAGAACACTGAGAGAACACTCAGAGAACACCGAGAGAACACTGAGAGAACACTGAGAGAACACAGAGAGAACACAGAGAGAACACAGAGAGAACACTGAGAGAACACTGAGAGAACACTCAGAGAACACCGAGAGAACACCGAGAGAACACCGAGAGAACACTGAGAGAACACAGAGAGAACACTGAGAGAACACCGAGAGAACACCGAGAGAACACCGAGAGAACACTGAGAGAACACTGAGAGAACACCGAGAGAACACTGAGAGAACACTGAGAGAACACCGAGAGAACACTGAGAGAACACTGAGAGAACACCGAGAGAACACCGAGAGAACACCGAGAGAACACCGAGAGAACACCGAGAGAACACTCAGAGAACACCGAGAGAACACCGAGAGAACACTGAGAGAACACTGAGAGAACACTGAGAGAACACTGAGAGAACACCGAGAGAACACTCAGAGAACACTGAGAGAACACTGAGAGAACACTGAGAGAACACTGAGAGAACACTCAGAGAACACCGAGAGAACACTCAGAGAACACCGAGAGAACACCGAGAGAACACTGAGAGAACACTGAGAGAACACTGAGAGAACACCGAGAGAACACTGAGAGAACACTGAGAGAACACTCAGAGAACACCCAGAGAACACTCAGAGAACACCGAGAGAACACCGAGAGAACACTGAGAGAACACCGAGAGAACACCGAGAGAACACCGAGAGAACACCGAGAGAACACCGAGAGAACACCGAGAGAACACCGAGAGAACACTGAGAGAACACTGAGAGAACACTCAGAGAACACCCAGAGAACACTGAGAGAACACCGAGAGAACACCAAGAGAACACTCGGAGAACACAGAGAGAACACCGAGAGAACACAGAGAGAACACTGAGCGTATTTAGATGCGTCTCAGTTTCGGGGAGGTGCTGGTGGAACAGAAGTGAGTTCTGTGCCGTTCTTGGCGTGACATTTTAAAAAGCCATTACAGGACACATCCGGGTGCGAGGGCATCACTGCAGCTGCTTCCAGAACTCTGAGCTGTACTGATGAAGCTGGGAATGTGGGGTTCAGTGTTACACTGGGGGTGAGTGGAGAGGAGGTGGTTGTGCTTTAACCACGCCCAGTGTTAACAGGTGTATAACATCAATTATAACACAAATCAAACAAAACGTTCGCCTTCAGCTTTGTTCCCGTTCACAAAACGAGTCCTCCCATCAAGAGATCCCAGTGCTCACAATTATTACTATTATTGTACAAACCCAGTTTGACGTCTCCATCCAGTGTGAGCAGGACGTTTCCAGCCTTCAGGTCTCGATGGATGATTTTCATGCTGTGCAGGTAAACCAAAGCCTCCAGCATCTGCTTACAGATCACCTGGATCTGCTTCTCCGTCAAACCCCGGTCCAGCTCTGAGAGCCATGAACAGGAGAACAGTGTTTCGTTAGCTAAGCTTTTTATTTTTATCGAACTGCACTGTTCTAACTTTTATTTACAATCCTATATGAGATCTACAATCCTATTCATAATGCTATACAGTATATTGAGTACAATTCTCTATATTATATACAGTACACACAGATCAGTCTGATGTTTGATGAGAAGATTAACTGAACTTCTGTTTGTATAATTTTACATTTTGCGCTGCTGCTAGCCGATCGGCTGATTGACCCGGAGAATGATATGAATGCGCAGGTGATTATGATTTCTGTGATTAGATAACCGGAACACACAATTCTTTTCTGAACATGATTTCTGTTGTAGATGTTTTAGATTAATAATATAAAGGTTTAATGTAATATAAAGCCAATCATGAGAGAGAAAAAGGGCACGGGCTTTAAGCACACACCCAAGTAAAGCCTGCATGACTGTGGACAGTGACACTAATGCATTTAAGCAGGTTAATCTTAAAAACATACTAAATTTTTTTTACCATTTTTGGTATTTTTATCTGATCCCAAATAAAGGACAGATCATCCAGAGAACCAACTAAAAAAAGCATCGGTCTCATGGGGCCGGACTCGGATGTAAATAAAGTCTGGAGAATCTGGCGGGTGATGAGATGTGGCGTGATTTTCCAGTCAGAGCCATGCAGTAAAAATAAACAGGATTTTTGTAGGATGGAAAGTGAAGGACGCTGTTAGACATCAGAACTGAGTCAAACGGTAAGTCTATTTCTAGACTTTCTATTTCTTTCTATTTCTATACTCTTAACATGCTTGTGTGCTGAGTTTGAGAGAGGTTGGGGTGTGTTTTTGAAGAACTGGGGGGTGTGGTCGAGCTCGAGTTCGGCCGTTCACAGTGAGAACGGCGTCTGATGTTGTGAGACTGGTAATACGACTGACGTGGGTGGAAGTGATTACAAGCTTCTGTGTGTCTCACCTAGCATGGTGGCGTCCACAGCTCCACCGGGACAGAACTCGATCATGATCTGCAAGAAGAGCGAGATTGTGAGTTCAGGGGTGCGTTTCATACCCATGATGCATAAAGACGTGCTGAACCGGTGACGGGAAGTAAACGGTGACCCTCGCGTCACAGATGTGACTTTTGTCTTTTTGGAAGTTCATGCACAGTTCAGCAGAACCTCAGGAACTCTAGTGGTTACACTGTGAACTAGATCAGCTGATTGTAAGGACTGTAGTGCAGTCTAATCCACACCAGAAGATTCAATAAGCAGACACACATAAGCAGGACAGTGCAGCTTCTCTCAGCCTTATTAGCCACTTTAATTCCGGCATGTCCAGTTCCCTCAGTTCCGTCACACACACAGGAACACACAACACTCCCAGGCATGTGTCAGCACCGTGTTTAAACAGTAGGAGTCGCTGTTGCAGTTAGCCCTCCCTTAGACACAGCCCATGTAATAGCGAGCCCCCACAACCCTGACCATAGTGAGTCGTGGAATCCCTGGATGAACCTTCGCTCAGTTCGGTGTTTAGGTGGAAGTTTAACGTCAGTAAGAATGAAACCACTTTGCCGAGGACGTTTCTAACGACGTGAACTATTTCCAAAGGCCTCGTGTTTCTCAGGCTGCTGAGGAACAGAATAATTCATTCTTCTCTCCCTTCATCGGTCCCGAGATGTGGGCGAGCATGAGGTTCGAACTCCTTAAGCACCAAAGCCTTTTCCTCAGAAGTCAAACATTTAAAGCATCAAGCAGAGCGACTGCATCATCGTGGCCATCAGTTTATCTGACATAAAGGTCGTGCACTGATGCATTCTTCATAAACGTGTTCGGTGAGGTTTGGGGTCAGGGCTTTTTGCAGGCCGCTGCGGTTCCACGTCTTTACAGAGCTCGCTTTATGGTAAACATCGTCAGACGGACTGTCCAGGAAATGAAGCCGGGTTGCCAAGTGGTGCCAAGACACACATGCTTGTAATAATGAGAAGATCCGAGTTCGAGTTCAGCCTTTCATTTCATTTTTTTTTTCGGACTGCTGGAATCTTCTGCATTACACAGATGCCACTGAAGTGAGCTAACTGAGAATGCCAGTTCAACCAGTTAAACAACACACACACACACACACGACATTTCTTCAAGCAAACTAAAACAGGTCCATCCGGAAACAAAGGTGATCGAGACGATTACTGATGTAGTTTCGAGTATTAGAGAGAAAACAGAGCTGAGGGTGTGGTAGATGTGATGGAGGAAGTGAAACAGTTTGTTGGGTTTGCAATTACATATTAGATGAGTAGATTTAGTAGCACCATGTTATTTTATTGTTCAGTTTACTGTGTACAGTGTACTGCAGTGTGTGTGTGTGTGTGCGTGTGTGCGTGGTGTTGTATTTATGTTTGAGTGCCACGTACTCACCCAAACACATGTCTTTTATCTAAGTGTGAGGGTTGTCCTGGAAAGCAGGGTGTTTAAAGACTGTGTGTGTGTGTGTGTGTGTGTGTGTGTGTGTGTGTGTGTGTGTGTGTGTGTGTGTGTGTGTGTGTGTGTGTTAAAAGGGGGCATCCAGAGTCCTTCTCAGTTTGTTATCAAATCTCACAGCTGTAAGTACGACCACATGCAAAGACAAACAGACCTCGTACCATCCATCAAGAAAACATCAAACCTGAAGCTATAAAATAAAGACCAGAAAATTAACTAAAGAAATAATAAATAACCTTTCAGCATCTAAGAGCTTCTAGTGTTTGGTGGTAGAAGTGTTTTACCACTGTAAAAGAAACTTTTTATTGTGTAAAGCTCCACACTGAGATCTTCTCTGTGGTTCTTTATGGATGTAAAAGCGGGACGATAAAAAAGCAGGACAGGAGGAAGATCGATGCCTTTAAACTCTCCCCTTTTTATTATCAGAGGTGTCTGAAAAGTCTTACAATTATTTTTGTGGGATTTTTATTGAGCCAGTAACAATAGGGCCCCATAAAACAGATTCAGAAGCATGAAGCAGCACCAAACAAATGGATCCATGACCAAATCAAACCCGACCTCTCACTCACTGGAAGCTCGAAAGCCTGGAAGTTCCTTTATTTGAAACGCGTGACGAGAAGAACTGATTCACTGGAAACAACAGCTATGCTTGGAAGAGTTGAAGGTAAAAAAAGGAAGAGGACGGCCAGCAACAAAACGGATGAATACAATTAGAGAAAGAATAAACAAACAAATCATTAAAAAGCCTGGAACTCTGGTCACTAGGAATCAGTCACTAGATCACCAGGCTTCTTTCACACCAGCAGCTTCTGGGAACACCCTCATTCTTTTGAAAAGCTTTTGAAAGCCAATCAATCAACTAAACATTTGTGATCCGACACTGGTGTTGCATGAGAAGACCAGACAGGCTCTCCGTCAACATTCTAATTCGTTCCAAATCTATTCAGTGCGAGTGAGGTTTGGATTCAGGACAGGTAACTGTACAAGGAAATTTACTGCTGGAACATCAAACCCAGTATGAAAGGTAAGAAATCGTGCAGGGAGAAATATTCTCACTCACTTGCCGGGGATGAACTGAGGTCTGAGAGGCTGATGACCCTGATAAACCCGAACATCCCACACGTTCTGGAGAAACACTCGGTGCTAGTCATTGCTTCATTCCTCAGAGTATGTAAAAATGATCCTTCATTTCCTGAGGAATTCCAATAACGCCTGAAACAGCGTGCTCTTTAAATACTCGCTCTATAAACTGCAGGCAGAGCGAGAATTCATTTGCTTAACATGATTTAATGCCAAAGCTAGACGAGCACAATGAAGATAAAATCTGGTTTAATTCTTTCTATAAATGACCACTCCCTATAAAAGAGAAAAAGCTGTTTACACTGCAGTGCGAGTCAGTAAAATAACACCAGGATTGTTTTTATTGGTCTGGAAATGCACTTCATTCATAAGTAATGTAACCGTAATAAATCTAAACACTTCATTATAACACAGAATAAACGACCTATTAAGAAAAGACTTGGTGTTAGAGCATTTTCCGGACTAGTGAAAGTGTTCTGTAGTGAGGAGAATACCAGCTCTACCTTGGCACGCTAAACCAAACCAGCCGAGATACTGGTTCTATAAAAAGGCTTTCACAGGGGGGTTGATTTGCAGCATTTGGAGAGTCTCTAAATCTCAAAGCGGTGTTGTGTGTGTGTGTGTGTATTTTTTGTTCACCCTGATAACTTAAAGGTTAGATCCGGAGCTCTGGGAAGTCGAGCGATTCCACAAACGATAGCGAAGACATTTCGGCCGTGATCAGAGAAGTCGGATTTTATGTAGTTCGAATCCAACTTCGTTTTACTCAAATATAAACCACATGAACTTTCAGACTGGACCCAGTCGGACCGGTCAGAACACATTTTGTGTGGCTTTCATGTCACTCGCCGCGTGGCGCTTCTACGCAGCGGATTTGCGACGCCGATTTCATCAGCGGAAGAAAAAAGACGCTCATAACGACGACCAGACTCTCTGCCCTGTGCATGAAGCAAAGTCCATAAAGACGTGGACTGATGAGTGTGTGTGTGTGTGTGTGTGAACGAGCGTCGGTGGCCGTGCTTACACTCATGACTGTAAGATCAGGATGTTTTAATGACGATCAGGTTTAAATCAGCCGTGTAATTTAGTCAGGGTTTCCACAACAGGAACTGGTACACTCGTTTCCTAAACATTTCCTTTGTTATGATTAAAAACGTTGTGATAAATATTTTATTGGTAGCATGCTGCAGGTAAGGTTTATGTTGATGGTCAAACGTTTACATACATTAATAAAATGTATCATGGCAGTTTGGGGATGTCTGCAACTGTTTTATCTGACTGAATGACTAGATTCTGTTTTAGTTGTTTGTTTGTTTATTTATTTGGATTGTAACGTGATGTTTCACACCCTTCAGTTACATCCATGACAGAAACGGTAGTTAGGCTATACCGAACACGCTCATGGACGATTTAGTATCTCCAGTTCACCTCACTTGCATGTTTTCGGACTGTGGGAGGAAACCGGAGCACCTGTAGGAAACCCACACAAACTCCACACAGAAAGGACTCGGACCGCCCCACCTGGGGATCGAACCCAGGACCTTCGTGCTGCGAGGCGACAGTGCTACACATGTATTGCTGGGTCAGAAATATACATACAGCTACTTAGATGATTAGTTTAGAATGTACTGTAGAGTTTTATAATGTCAATGAATCGTTGTGGGATTTTTATTGTGCCAGTATGATTAGGGCACCATAAAACTGTAACCTAATGGTTAAGGTTCTGGACTAGTAACCTAAAGGTCGCTGGTTCAAGCCCCACCACAGCCAGGTTACCAGTGTTGGGCCCTCAATTGCTTAGATAATATACTGTCACAGTGCTGTAAGTCGCTGTGGATAAAAACGTAAATGTAAATAAAACACACACATGAGCATTAGTGTGAACACACATCACTATAAAGTGTATGTATCCGTCGACCGGGAGCTTATTACAGATCGACCTGATCCTCTTATTGAAAATGTATCTCATAGAAATCTGATTGAGTAACAATGCTATTGTCTTTCATCACTCATTCATTCAGTCAGCTGTTCCCTAAAGTCAGGCTTCTATTACAACAGTAAACACCGACACACCCAAACACACACACACACACACACACACACACTATAGAAGCAACACACACACACACACACAGCCGACAGCAGTTCCTCTGATCTTACCCACAGCTTGTTTTCATAATAGAAAGCGTCGAGCAGTTTGACGATGTACTGATGATCACATGAAGCCAGGATTTCGATCTCCACCATGTAATCCTCCAGCTCCTCCTCACTGTTGGTCTCGATCACTTTGGCAGCAGCAAGAACTCTGGTTTCTTTATTCTGGGCCTAAAAAACACAAAGAAATCTTTATTTTACCTCATGTTGACTGAGCTACACCACATGTGCAATATTCACTATTCATAATACTATTATTCTTCTTATTATGGACACGTGTGTACACATGAACTGTTCTATTCAGAAGGAACACAACTAAATACGTTATAGCTGACAAAATATATAAGGGTCATCGGGGAACAAGTACAGAAGTTTGAATGATGGAAAGGCTCGGTTTATACGGGGTGTCTACAGCAATTTTGGGCCGATATAGAAGAAAACAAAGTACATTAATCATCTATCCTAATCGTTTTGTCCTCACATTCACCAGCACTTCTACAGTGGTGATCTATAGAGATCTAAAGTGGGTCCACACAGCACCCATAGGAGCCACATTTACAACCCAAAACTATGTAGACACCCCCTTAATTATTAGGTTCAGGTGTGTCAGGTGTGTTTTGTCTGTATAGTGTACATCTTTCCTCTTGTATCTAGTCATCTCCAGTGGAATCTCGCTGCTACTCCTGCAGGCCGAGGAGGGCTGAGACTATCACGTAGACCGTCTGACATGCACGTAGTCGCAGGACGCATCGTGTCACCTGCTTGTGATAAATTCTTACACAGAAAGCTGTGTTGTGTACAGAGTGACACGCTAAGCCTTCTAGGTCATCCATCGCTACTGCAGGTGACTTAACCAGGCAGGAGAGGCCACAATGCTACGTACAGTCAGTGTACGTCCTGCTTTCCTACAGGCACAGCCAATCGTGCCTGTGTGGGTACGTGACCGGAGACCTCGGCAGTGGTGGGCTAGTGCCTTAGACTCAGTTGAGCGCTTCACATCAACGACTTGGAGAATAATAAATAAAATACATTGATTACAAACTTACAAATAATCCAACCATCCAAATAATCTCAGATGAATTTACCCTAACTAACAGTTGGATCGAGTTCCTCATAAACCAACGCACCATGACACAAACCAACAGGACGCATCATAAACTCTTGGTGCAGGGCAGGGCGTTGTTATGCTGGGATACAACGACAGCATCAACACAGAACCAGAAGCCCAGTGCTTCCTCATCAACTTCCCCTAACGACTCCCAATTAACACCTACATCTGATGAGTGCGCACACGCAACACGCACAGCAAAGTTCAGCTCCGGCGAGTCTCATTTAGCAAGAACATTCAGTACCGAGGCACAGGTGCTCAGTGATTAGCGCTGTTGCCCTACAGCAAGGAGGTCCTGGGTTCAGTTCCCAGGTAGAACGATCTGGGTGCATGTTCTCCCGTGAAGGTGTTTGACACTGAACTTGAACTGATGAATCAGGTGTAACCTGAAACTACCGGTCCTGTCATGAATGACACCAAAGTGGAAACAATCACCTTTAAATCCGTATAAAAACACAAACAAACACATGACGTCAATTTCTTTGTCCTCACGACGTTCACAGTGAGAGAGACACGGCGTAAGAAAGGGACGCAGGGTTAAAAAATGCAAGAAGAAATAATGGAAACCCTGAGTCACAGACACCAGAGGAGAAAAGATCTGATAATGGACAGAGCTGGTATCTGGTTTCCAACCTAAATGTATGATCAGAATCCAATAAATTTAAGACAATAACAAGTGTCTGATTTACGTCTTTTTAGTACAAACTGCATGACAGAAACCTTCCACAGAAACTCTAGTACTTACCACTAACAAAATATATATATAACTTGATACACGGATATTGCAACATAAGAAACTAAGAGGAACTTTGGGTTGTAAGATTCACCTCACCAAAGCAATTATTTAGCTCGCAGAGGTCTTCTAACCTAGCAATCTGATGATCAAACTCTAAATAACCTTCTCAACCCTGGGTCAACAGGAAAAGAAATGCCACACCCTGAGGAACTACTGTAAATGCCTAAAACTGCTGAGAGGTGCATCTTCACAAGGGGTAGAAATACAACTTCCTCTTTATAGAACCCCAAAAAATAACCCCAGTTTTATTTAGAAACAATTCAGGATACTTAGAGATTTACACTTCATATAACACGTCATTATTATTCATTTAATACAACATGATAAAATACACAATAAGAATTCGATTTGTTTTCCCCCAAAGTAGGGGTCTGACCGGCTGATAGCACTTCTGCGATTCAAACCTGGGAGTGGATCACTGCGCCACCCGAGTACCCAAACATAATTATTATTTATATTCAATAAACATGCATTTAATTATCTATATCAAGGTAAAGAGAAACAAATTAATAATGAGACGGCTATTTTAATTGGACTGATACCAAAGCTGCAATGTATCGTCTTAAAATTTGCCTTTAAGTTCATATAATTATAACATCTCACTTTTAAACGAGTTTATTTTATTTAAGTTAAACACACCGAGCTGAAATGAATCAGTGTTACTGCTTAAACCTCACGTTACAGCTGGGTGATGCACAAAGGTTTCACTGTGAAACGTTCTCTTCAACTCTGACTTCGCTGTGTGACGTCATTTATATGAATATGGATCTCTATATGATCCATGAATATAGAGTATGTTCAGAATTCAGCAGCTAGACTTCTTACTCACACTAAACCCTGGGAACACATAACCCCCATACTGCAAAACCTTCACTGGCTCCCTGTTCATTACCGAGTACAATACAAAATACTACTCTTGGTTTATGAATCTCTGCACGGTCTGGCCCCCAGTTATCTTTCTGCCCTGCTCACTCCATACTGTCCTGCACGTTCACTCCGGTCTGCTGATGCCCATTTACTGTCTGTTCCATCAACCAGACTTCGCTCATTTGGTGAAAGAGCGTTTAGTGTGGCAGGTCCTAAATTATGGAACTCTTTGCCACTTTCCCTCCGCACGAGCTCATCACTATCTGTTAAGAAGCACTTAAAAACTCATCTTTATAGGACTGCGTTCCATAGTTTATAGTTTTTATCTTAACCTCTGTACTCTTTTTATTCCTGCTCTCTTAATCTTTTTATTTTCTTATTTTTAAAAGTTATTATATTATTTTATTCCTTTTATACTTGATTCTCTGGCTTGTTGTGCTGTTCTGTGTTCCCTGTATTAATCTGTTATAATGTACCTTATTGGTTGTCATTTGTTTTTGCTCATATTTGAATTGTACAGTGTCCTTGGGTGACCTGAAAGGCGCTTATAAATAAAATTCTATTATTATTATTATTATGATGAAAAGCTCGATTTAAAGGAACTCCAGCGTCCTGGACAGAGCCCTGACCTCAGCCCCACTCAACAGCTCTGGAATTAACTGGAATATCAAGTCAGGCTTTCCTAAGCAACATCATTGTCTGGTGTCTAAATACTTTTGGCCATATAGTGTACAAACCTGTATTACAAAAAACCTTCATGACATAATGATGTGCAACAAAAGGAAGAATAGAATGTGAATGTGAATGCTTGTGAATGTGCGTCAGACTAAACAGGGATTCCGATGGGAAAACATCTGCACAAATACAGCAGCCACGCCCTTTATTTAAAAGAAAAAAAGAAAAGAACTCCGGAAGTATTTGAGGTCGAAGCTGAAAGTCTGGTTATGATAGAAATGTACTACAGAATATTTCTGAGCTGCTGGTATAATCAGATCTGTGATCAGCTGCTTGTGAAGAGTTGGGTCAGTGTCTGATCTGGTGGACACTGAGTGGACCCTTCCAGTCCAAAGTGGGAATAAAGTGCTCTTCTTGACCACAATAACTCTGGTTCCTGAACTAGTTCTGTTCAGCTTCTTAGAACCTTGGTGCTATTCAGAGAACCGAATTGCCACCAGTCTTTACAGTAACCAAGGATCTGGAATCTATGGAATCCGTTTCTTTCTAGTTCCTTTAAAACCTGACACACCCACTGATGGTCACCTTTGGTGCTGAAAAAACTGCTATTGTTTGCTTCTAGATGTGTTTCCAGTTCAAACCTTTTTCAGATTTCGTGAAAATGTGCCAAACAGTTCAAAATTAGATGCGTGAACTGGACTGGAACACATTCTATAATGGTCGATTACGGCTATGAGTGAAATTCATTAATACACAGCCAATATGGCAAATAGATTTAGACACCTGTTTGGTGTGTGATAGGTTAGAAGGGGGTAAAGGTAAATATTCATACCGCTGTTACTTTCATAAATTACGTCAAACTACATATTTTTCTGCAAATATTATATAAAAGATATAGCATAAGGCCTGCAGACACTTTAACATTCAGGTATTACAGCAATAAGCTTTAACTTACAATCGTCTGTTTACCAGCCCAGTAAATTCATGTTCTTTAAATTCTTTAAATTCTGATTCTAATTATAAAAATGTTTCTCATATAATATATCATATAATAAACTGTCAGGGTAAAAATTCAAATGTTGTTTATAACAAACTCAAAAACAAACTTGTTCATAAACAGCTGAACTAGCGTTGCACCATCATAACTCTCACAGTGATAATATGTTGAGCAACTACCAGCTCACATTTCCGGCAATAACCTGTGATTATGAGATACAAAACTTGCTAAGACAATCAAAATGTAGATCTTGTTTGCTTTGACTACAGAAAACAGAATAAATGGACGTTCTTGATGTTGAAATGAGGTGAGGAACTTCCTGTGCTGAATAAGATCGAGCAACGTAACGTCACGATGCCGATACACACACAGGTTATAAACACAGATAAGAGACGAGGTCACGGCCCCGACTCAGTATTTCTATTAAAAGTCAGTTTGATTTAAAAAGCTGCACAAATCAAACAGAAATGAAAATAACTGCATAAAAATATAATGCAGCCTGTTCAGCTGCTCTTCATTATCAGATTCACTTTTCTTTTGACTCACGCTTTACTGATAAAACACTGATTGAAAACATGTGCAGTAATGTAAATTGTAAAAGAATAAATCAGTCATGCAGAAGTAGGGTTAATAACATGGCACTGTGCCATTACATCACTGTCATGAACATGTAATAACATGTTATTAGTTTATAGAACAGCCGGTGAGGAAATGTGACCAGGTGCCGCTGGAGCAGATTCAGCTCCACAAAGCAGCAATAATTAATCTGAATATTTAACTATGTAAGAACTTTTGTACATGAAGCTTTATAATAACACACTGGATTAAACTAGAGAACCAGATACTAGATTTATTCATCACATAACTTAAACAAGAGGCTCTTGGATGATGCAGTGATAAATCGGGCTAGCCCAGTACCACTGGGACTCAGGGTTCGAATCCCCAGCTGTGCCATCGGCCAGTCAGGCATCTACATACAGACATGACTGGGTGTGCCTGGGGGAGGGTTAATGTGGACGAAGCCCTGCGATTGATTACCACCCTGTCCATAAAAACATGGTCACATTTTAATGCTTGTTCTATGGTTTCATATGAAAATCATATAAAATTAGATTCTCTTCACACAAAACAGAACTTTACACTTACAGTTCATTTAAATTATTTTGAATCATCATATTTTCTGGGAAAATTAAATTTTTTGTTGATATATATCTTTCTAATGGTGCTTGTAGAAAATGACTGGAATAATTGAAGTTCTGTATATTAATGAACTGGTGTTACTGATTGTTAAATTTGATCATCCCCTCCCTAGTCTACAATTGAGGAAACTTTACATTCTTAAGCAACAGGATTCTTGCGGCTGAGCGTGACATTTTCACACCCACAGTGGAAACTCTTATCAACACAAAGCCGACACGGCTGAGAATGAACGATTAGCACTTGTTCCTCTCCTATGTTAAAAACATGTGATTTCATCGATATGCTGGATTTTACTTCCCTCAAACTCTGGTTACTCCACATCACACACACACACACTTCCCCAATCTATGGCTTTTACTGAGGTTGGGCCGTACAACCATATAAACCACCTGAACACAGAAATGTGAGATTTTACTCACACCAGACTCCACCTAAACACAACCAGTCTGTAACAGAAATGCACCAGGACTATCAGAAACATACTGTTCAACTTCTGAAAATAAAGTAGCAGTAATCTTGTTATCTCCAGTTCCCAACTAGAATTTCTCACACTGCTTGCACCATAGCATTACAGGTCAAGGAGGTGTTGGAAGAGACACACTATACTCTGTGTGTTCCTCCATCACTTGTGCCAGTACCTCAACAAGACAGTAGAAATCATCATCATCCCTAACAAAGAAATCAATCTGAGCTTATCTTCTCATCCAGCTCCTTCTCTAACCCTCACCAGGCCAAGCAGACAGAATACTGGTGCCCACACTCAGAAGATATTCCGGCAGTAGAT
The DNA here is from genome assembly GCF_030014385.1 of Trichomycterus rosablanca. NCBI lineage: Eukaryota > Metazoa > Chordata > Actinopteri > Siluriformes > Trichomycteridae > Trichomycterus > Trichomycterus rosablanca. The sequence goes on from NC_086003.1 coordinate 496,562, forward strand.
CATTCTCAATACAGCAGGGACACCAAAATAAAATGTGTGGCTTTCTAATTTCTCTTTCTGCTAAACTAACATTTTACTACACAAACAGCAAGCACATCACTCTGATCAGGCTGATGCCTGTGGACTTGAGACCATACCAAAGGCTTTGGGTAGCAGACAGGAATAAACCTTGGACCTGGTTCCAATACAGAAGACGGGGGAAATAAAAAAAACAAACACTCACACTTGTGCTCACTTAGGTACACAAGGTAGATTTTTGGCTCTGCTAAATAACTACAGTAACAGAATGAGTTCCCACCAGCAAAATTACAATCTTAGGATGCAAGCCATTTAGCAGGGGAGGCCACCATGTTTTTATTTGTGAGCAGTAAAGACAAGAGTGAAGTGGGGACTCCTGAGGTCTTGTTCTGATCATGTCTAAAAATAGGAATGTAAACAAGCCAGCTTAACTTGTGGTTTACGTAGTATAGTAGGAATGTAGGAAAAGCAAAGTATTGCTGTGCATGTAGTGTAGTGAGTATAAAGCACCAGTGCATGTAGTATAGTGAGTATAAAGCACCAGTGCATGTATTTTGGTGAGTATAAAGCACCAGTGCATGTAGTATAGTGAGTATAAAGCACCAGTGAAGGTAGTATAGTGATTATAAAGCACCAGTGAAGGTAGTATAGTGAGTATAAAGCACCAGTGCATGTATTTTGGTGAGTATAAAGCACCAGTGAAGGTAGTATAGTGAGTTTAAAGCACCAGTGCATGTATTTTGGTGATTATAAAGCACCAGTGAAGGTAGTATAGTGAGTATAAAGCACCAGTGCATGTATTTTGGTGATTATAAAGCACCAGTGAAGGTAGTATAGTGAGTATAAAGCACCAGTGCATGTATTTTGGTGATTATAAAGCACCAGTGAAGGTAGTATAGTGAGTTTAAAGCACCAGTGCATGTATTTTGGTGAGTATAAAGCACCAGTGCATGTAGTATAGTGAGTTTAAAGCACCAGTGCATGTATTTTGGTGATTATAAAGCACCAGTGCATGTAGTATAGTGAGAATAAAACATCTCTGCATGTATTTTGGTGATTATAAAGCACCAGTGAAGGTAGTATAGTGAGTTTAAAGCACCAGTGCATGTATTTTGGTGAGTATAAAGCACCAGTGCATGTAGTATAGTGAGAATAAAACATCTCTGCATGTATTTTGGTGATTATAAAGCACCAGTGAAGGTAGTATAGTGAGTTTAAAGCACCAGTGCATGTATTTTGGTGAGTATAAAGCACCAGTGCATGTAGTATAGTGAGAATAAAACATCTCTGCATGTATTTTGGTGAGTATAAAGCACCAGTGAAGGTAGTATAGTGAGTGTAAAGCATCCGTGAATGCATTTTGGTGATTATAAAGCATCAGTGGATGTAGTATAGTGAGTATAAAGCATCATTGCATGTATTATAGCGATATTAAAGTATCAGTGTGAGGAGTATCGCGGTATGATGATTTTGACACTTCAAAGTATCGTGATCATTTTTGTGTATGACAACCTGCGTATCAGATCTACGGAGTGTAAACTGGTTTATATAAATACTTTACTTTGTTCATGTGATTGTATAAATAATGTTAAATATAAATAAAATATACCTTATAAACTTTTCCGAAAGCTCCGTCCCCCAGCTCTCCCACAATCTCCCACAGCTCAGCCGGGTTCACTTCTCTGTGTACATGTTCATACTGCTTCACTCTCTTCTTATCCAGAGACGGCAGGCGAAAGATCTTACCGAATAACGACATGATGAACAAATCACCGATAAAATATCAACTTAAAATACCGAGATAATCGCTCCCGGTTTCAATCACACAACTTTATCTCTGAGGTAAAACAACAAGGTCCGAACAAAACCCAAAGTGGCGTGTCAAACTATCCGATATTCCACTGTGTCACAGCAAACATCATCCCCGCCGGTTAAAAAACACTTTTAATAAAAAATAAGATCGAAAAATAGAAGAATTTATCAAATAAAAATCTGAGGTAAAAAAAGCCGTTAATTTGAATCAGCCTGAAGTTCACGCGCACACCTGCACTAACTACAGCTCGCGCTCAACTACTCTCACTCACAGGTTCCCGCCCATTTTAACAACTCCTCTCCCGCCCCGCCCACAAACTCGCACAGCATCATGGGATATGTAGTTCTGTATTCTAGCACTCAGATTGTAGTTCCAGCACACATGAAACTGTGACTATGAGCTTGTTGGACGTCCCATATTAAAACGATGAGCAGTAATATGGAAGAACAACCTCACAGAGAATGTTGGACATGAAAGCCGGGATCTCAATCAACATTCCAATACATCCCAAATGTGTTCTGTTAGGAGGAGCTTCTTCTTATCAAATGGACTTCATTGTGTGCAAAAGCTGATAGTCATGCTGAAACAAGAAATGTCCTTCCTCAAACTGTTGGCTGGAACTGTCACTTTCTTAACCACTTATCCCATCAGGGTCGCAGTGGGGGTGGGGGGTGGGGGGTTGCTGGAGCCTATCCCAGCTTTTCAATGGGTGCAAGGCACACAGTAACACCCAGGACGGGTCGGCAGTCCATCGCTGGGCACACACACACACACACACACACGCACACACACACATATACACACACATACACCTATAGGGCAATTCAGTGTCTCCAATTAACCTGACTGCATGTTTTTGGACTGTGGGAGGAAACCGGAGCTCCCGGAGGAAACCCACACAGTCTCAGAGTCTCAGAGGTGCTACCAGCCTGGTCAGGCCCCTAACAGACACAGTTGGACATGTCTGAGGAAGGAAAGGTAACAGTGACCCCTGCTGTTTGGTCAAGAATCCAGTATAAGGGCAGCTGTAGCCTAGCAGTTAAAGTACTGGACTAGTAATCGAAAGGTTGCTGGTTTGAGCCCCACCACTGCCAGGTTGCCACTGTTGAGCCCTTGAGCAAGGCCCTTAACCCTCAGTTGTTCAGACAGTATACTGTCATGGTACTTTGTACGCTTTGTAGGTCGTTAAATGGCAAAATGTAATGTATAAAATGCAAAAATAAGAAGTCAGTGACCACACTTGCCACTTGGAGCGGGTGCTAGTCTGAAGATCTCCTTGGCCAGTGTGGCAGTGGTGCAAGTGGGAGAGGACTTGACTAAACCTGGGCAAAAAAGGGGGACATTGAGATGAAAAATTCAATTAAAAATGTAAAAAAGAAAGGGGGGGGAAAGCCTTAATGAAGCGTCTGAAGTGACCACACCTTATACCATAGCGCCACCTAGTGTCCATCAGGTTAGATCAGCTTAAAATGCTCAAAATACAGAAACTTCATTCTATATTAAACAATTTTAAACCTAAATATATTACATTTATAAAAATGAAGCATTTAAACTCACTGTTGTCCATCAGCTGCTGAACTGGGATTTTATAGACTGTGCATGGAAACTATACACCTACAAAATTATTGGGACGCCCCTTCTAATGATTGAATTTATGTGTTTCAGCTTCACCGGTTGCGAACAAGTGTAATAAATCAATTATATGCATGACTATATGTGTTTCAATCTATGCAGCAACAGTCTGGGGAAGATCCTTTCCTGTTCCAGCAAGCTCTATAAAGACATGAAGAACACCAAGAAAGAACCCTGACCTTAGCCCCACTCAGCAGCTCTGAGATGAATCAGAACATCAGGAGGCTTTCTTGACCATCATTAAGAAATTTCCATACATAGACATAATTATATAGACAAGTCTGTTGTACTAGTTGAGAAGATCACACAGAGGTCATTTTTGGGATATCCAACAAGCTTCTAGTGAGGTGTCCAAACACTTTTGACCATAGGGTGTTTCTACATATTTTCTAGTTCGCATTGATCGTCAATAGATGGCAGTAATCACACACACATCCTGGGCCAAGCTGGTTTCATCTACCGAATGGAAAGCACATGCCAGACATATGAAATAGTTTAGCATCAAGGTACCTATCCCAAGCAACTTACAATCCAAACAACTCAGGGTTATGGGCCTTGGTCAGGGGCCCAAGAGTGGCAACCCAGCAAAGGTGGGGCTTTAACCAGCAGCCCTCTGATTACTAATCCAGTATCTTAACCAGTGAGCTATCATCATCGTACACCGTACAACAATTTGCTGATTTTCCAGGTTCCCCTTGATATCTCAGTGTTTATGTTTGGAATCTAGAGGCATAAGAATGGGTTGCCAGATTGGAATTTGTTTATTGGTTTAACATTTTGGGTGTGTCATTATATGTCAGTCTGGGTTTTAATCTTCTGACTCCATCTGATCAGAAGCTCTGCAGGAACTGGATTGTTTTCTGTTGGAGGAACGTTAGTGAGCTGAAATGACCCGGCGTGTGAAGAAAATGGAGCGTTTACATCCTTCAAGGTCAAGAGTGTTCCTGCTCTGAAATCTGCTCCAAAATACCCCCCCTACACTCACTCCTGCACCGGTGCTGCCAGGGTACACCCCTGTAACAGGACCCCTCTGCGACATGGCGTATCGGTCCACTGCTCGAATGACGTTGACAGAGTGCAGACCTACAGAGCACCAGCCTGTCAGGCGTGAAGGTGCATGAGTGCAAAAACTAAACATTAGGGACACCAGCACTAGTTTATTTGATGGTGGGTGTGTGTGTGTGTGTGTGTGTGTGTGTTCCTTCAAGCTCTCCAAATCTGCTGAGATGGTAAACATCATCTAATAGACCTAACCTAACATAATTATAGTACCAGTGGTGGTCCAGTGGGTGGCACTGTCGCTTATGGCAAGGAGGGCGTGGGTTCGATTCCCCGACTGGGCTGTCAAGGTCCTTTCTGTGTGGAGTTTGCTTGTTCTCCCTGTGTCCATGTGGGTTTCCTCCAAGGACATGCATTTAGGACAATTGGAGCTACTAGCAAATGCACTGTGTGTGTGTGTGTGTGTGTGTGTGTGTGTGTGCTCTGTGATCTTAAATTAGGACACAGGCAGAAGATACAAACCATGGCACATTGAGATGAGGCCTGCAGAACCATCATGCAGCTCCCACCATGCTGGAGAACCATGGCATTTTGGACTAGCTGCAGTTCAACAAAAGCATGTTAACTTCATACAACCTGGTCGAGGAGAGCTGCAGACTAGCACATGCGTCCTCGCTACTCTTCTGCTGCTCATGCTGTACCTCGACCAGACAGCAGGAGTCACTGTTGCTGCAGCGAGGAGGTGAGTATCCACCCGTCCGCCCCTCCTTGGACACGCCTGAGAGAAGACCCTGGATGAAAAGCAGGGGTGCATGAGGAGCGTTTGGAAGTGTGTGAGCACGATGCATCTAATCTAGCTAATCTTCCTGTACTGCCAAGTCTCCACTGCTGATGTGGCCTGAAACTGAAGGCGTTCCAGTGCTTACATTTCTGAAACGACGCCATACGCTCGGCTAAAGAGAGTCATTTGTGGAGGGGGGCCCCATCATCCGGGCCCCATCATTCTGGCACCATCAGGCGTGGGTCCATTTTCCCATTGTGCAGTTTCTGTGACCTCGAGCCCTTTCAGTTAATGAAAGTGGGCTTCAGTGCAGGTCAGGCTGTTCTGTGGTGAGTGGACGGTCCAGCACACTCCAATATTCCTGACTTTTCTTTATAGCAGCACATAAACATTCACTACATGGCCAAAAGTATGTGGACACCTGACCATGTGCTGGTTGGACGTCCCATTCTAAAATAATGGACACTGAAACGATCTCCCTTTTACTGGCCACTTTCCTTTGTTTAGTTTCCTTTGTTTAGTTTCCTTTGTTTAGTTTCATGCCTATTTTATTTTTTTAATAAATAAATGAACAAACAAGCAAATGAATAAATGAATAAGTAATTTATTCATAAATGAATGCATTATTGAATGAGTAAGCAAACGAATAAGTAAACGATTTAATGAATACATGAATAATGAAATTAGTGAAAAATA
>NC_086003.1:507500-582500 GCF_030014385.1 Trichomycterus rosablanca
ACAGGATCACTGAGTATATCCAAATTTCAGCACTGTAAAGGAAACCAGTATAAGACTGGTGCATGCACCCGCGTGAGAACAGGACAGGGGTGTAAGAACGGGAACTGATCCTGAGGCTAATCAGAACGGAGCTGGAGGACGGCTCCATTATAATAAGTATAAAGTAATTAATTACCGTAAAAAAATCAAATATGAATTCTCATAAAATTCTCTATGAATCTATAAACACTCACCTGATTGTGTTTGTGTAAATGAGCTGGTCTGAAAATGCACCGGAGGCTTTTTGGATGCTTTATGTCAGTAATTAAAAGCTTTGAGAAATAAATTTTGGCTCCTGACAGGAGCTTTATAGCTGATTAGAGGTGCAGGGTTGCCAAATATAGATGAAGCCCTCAACTATTGAGCAAAAAGATGACCAAGCAAAATCACATGAGGTAGATGAGAAGTAAAAGAAAGAAAAATGTGTTTATTTATGACCACCTCCTTGTTTCTACACTAACTGTCCATGTTATCAGCTCCACTTACCATATAGAAGCACTTTGTAGTTCTACAATTACTGACTGTAGTCCATCTGTTTCTCTGCATGCTTTGTTACCCCCTTTCATGCTGTTCTTCAATGGTCAGGACCCCCACAGGACCACCACAGAGCAGGTATTATTTAGGTGGTGGATGATTCTCAGCACTGCAGTGACACTGACATGGTGGTGGTGTGTTAGTGTGTGTTGTGCTGGTATGAGTGGATCAGACACAGCAGCGCTGCTGGAGTTTTTAAACACCTCACTGTCACTGCTGGACTGAGAATCGTCCACCAACCAAAAACATCCAGTCAACAGCGCCCCGTAGGCAGCGTCCTGTGACCACTGATGAAGGTCTAGAAGATGACCGACTCAAACAGCAGCAATAGATCAGCGATCGTCTCTGACTTTAAATCTACAAGGTGGACCGACTAGGTAGGCGTGTCTAATAGAGTGGACAGTGAGTGGACACGGTGTTTAAAAACTCCAGCAGCGCTGCTGTGTCTGATCCACTCATACCAGCACAACACACACTAACACACCACCACCATGTCAGTGTCACTGCAGTGCTGAGGAGTGTGGGGGTCCTGACCATTGAAGAACAGCATGAAAGGGGGTAACAAAGCATGTAGAGAAACAGATGGACTACAGTCAGTAATTGTAGAACTACAAAGTGCTTCTATATGGTAAGTGGAGCTGATAAAATGGACAGTGAGTGTAGAAACCAGGAGGTGGTTTTAATGTTATGGCTGATCGGTGTATAATATACTGTGTAACATACAACATATGAGCAAAAATATATGGACAGAAGATGTTTGACTGCTGCTAAACTTGGTGCTTTTACTTCTCCACACTGTTTATACTGAAGCTGGAACAGAAACCTTTATTAAACATCTCTCACGTTCTCTTCTAGTCAACTTCGACCACTTCCAGATCCTCCGAGCGATCGGGAAGGGCAGTTTCGGAAAGGTAAGCCCGTGTTTTTGTTTCTTTACTCCATACGTTTGTGATTAATTCGTTAGTCCTGGATGCGGATCAGAACCTAAAAGAAGAGTTTAATTAAAAGACTGGAGATGAACTGTGATTACGAGCGCATCAATCCGACTCTTCGGTCTGATAATAAGGTTTTTATTCCGACTCTTTCTCAGTATTGATCTGGTGGTGTTAAATGTAAAGTTCTGACACCTCATAAAAGCTTTTAAGCTTCCAGTTAAAGATCACGGGTTCGATTCTCAATCACGCCACGGTCGTCCAGAGCTGGGAGTCAGAGCGTGGATTTGAGATGTTTGTAAGCTTGTTTGAATGGAAGGAGGCCGTTGGAACCGAGATTTAAGTTACACACTACCTCTAGGATCCAGGGTTTAGATACCTTGTGGTGCTGGTGCAGCGGGGAGGGGGTGACCGAGGCCACTCCTGTCCAGGGCGTGTTACTAGAATATAAACAGAATATATATTCCACAATATCAGATACATTCTATCCAGAGGTTTGTGTTTTACCACCACCTAGTGTCTGTATACTGTAACTGACACTGAAGTTTGTGGAATTATTCATTTAAATTGTGTTATTTAGCGTCCAGTGTCTCTAAAGTCTCGTGTGTTTGGGTAAAATAAATACAGATAATAATGATGATAATGGACAGCACTGTCGTTGCTCAGGTGTGCATCGTGCAGAAGAAGGACACGAAGAAGATGTACGCCATGAAGTACATGAACAAGCTGAAGTGTGTGGAACGAAACGAAGTGAGGAACGTTTTCAAAGAGCTGCAGATCATGCAGAACCTGGAACATCCGTTCTTAGTCAATTTCTGGTAAGTGTTGCATGTCTCCAATCAGCTCCGACCATAAACAAATACGGACGTTTGTTTGAAGTTTATTGATGATCTGGATATTTGGAGGTCTGGGTCTAATCAGAGGTCTTGGTCCTAATGTTCTGGATGGTTAAAGGTCTAAGTCCTAATGATCTGGATGTTTGGAGGTCTGGATCCTAATGTTCTGGATGTTTGAAATATGGAGCCTGGAGGTGCTGTCCCAGCCTCACACGCCCAGACGCCCAGTCATGTTTGTTAAATGCCCGACCAGGCTGGACGTTTGAAGAACCCGACAGCATCACTTCACTTGTTTTCTGGCTTTGCTTTGTTTTGTTCCACTTGGGTGCGTCTGCCATGTTTTTACCTGCGTCTCGTTTTGCCCACCCCTGGGGTAAATTCTGGATTACAGAACACACCCACCCGATTTGCTCCAGTGCTTCATCACCAGATGTGATCAGGTCAGCGTGGAGACTGTGGGTTGAGTCAGGATCTGTTCTGTGGTATCAGCAGGAGAAGAAAACGCTTCATCAGATAAACGTTTGTTGTTTTTGCTCTTGTTTGGGTTCAAGTCTGAAGAGTCATCAATCCACCCTCCGTCCGTCCATCCACCCCCGTCCATCCACCCCCCCGTTCGTCCATCCACCCCCCCGTCCATCACTCAGTCTGACCCAGATCAGCAGACTCACCTCATGTGAGAAGCTCCTCCATTAATTATCATCGATTTTACCCTCCGTCTCTGTTCACACACCGTCCCGTTTAATATCAGCGTAATTACACAGCACGACTGGAACATCTGGATTACTAGATGGTCCACAATATGGACAAGAGTATCAGGACACCCCTTATAATTAAATTCATACGCTTCAGTTTCAGCAGCTGCTAACAGCTGTAACAAATCAATCACGTTTGTTTTAGAAATGAGGCGTCCAACAAGCTCACGGTCTGGTGTCCAAATACTTTTGGCTATATAGTGTATATTTGAGAACGTTTGAAGCTTATTGTGTTACTAAAACACCATCATATAAACACTTTATGGCCAAAAGTATGTGGACACTGGAACGAAGAGCTGGTTATACATCCAGTGGGGCTGAGGTCAGGGCTCTGAGCAGGACGCTGGAGCTTCTTCATGTCGTTACATGGATCACTCATTAATATATGATTGATTTATTATAGCTTATACTATTGCCTGTATGGTGTAGGTTCTAGTCCCCGTGCTGTATGGTGTAGGTTCTAGTCTCTGTGCTGTATGGTGTAGGTTCTAGTCTCTGTGCTGTATGGTGTAGGTTCTAGTCTCTGTGCTGTATGGTGTAGGTTCTAGTCTCTGTGCTGTATGGTGTAAGTTCTAGTCTCTGTGCTGTATGGTGTAGGTTCTAGTCCCCGTGCTATATGGTGTAGGTTCTAGTCCCCGTGCTGTATGGTGTAGGTTCTAGTCCCCGTGCTGTATGGTGTAGGTTCTAGTCTCTGTGCTGTATGGTGTAGGTTCTAGTCCCCGTGCTGTATGGTGTAGGTTCTAGTCTCTGTGCTGTATGGTGTAGGTTCTAGTCCCCGTGCTGTATGGTGTAGGTTCTAGTCTCTGTGCTGTATGGTGTAGGTTCTAGTCCCCGTGCTGTATGACTTTTGTCTCCTTCATGGAGGACTGAACAGATGAAACAGATGGAAACTGGAATCCATTCCCATCTCCTCATCACCAGTTGTGTAAAATGTGTGAAATATTGATGAGGCGCGGCTGCCTGGTGTACCGAGCGCTCCTGTAGTCTCTGAGCCGGATGAAACCGGGTTAGTTCGTGGTCAGTAATTGTGACGGGCGGGTCGCCTCGCTACCGAATCTCCAGGTGACGCCACAAACCTGTGGAAATAAAACAGAAATTCATTAGAAATGATCCGAGCGACGTTTCTGTTCAGTTCCTGACATGATGATCATCTATATTTCTGACCCAGCCCAAATTCATGTGAATTACCCGGGGCGTCTGATCCACCCCCGGGCCGGCCCTGACGGGGTCTGAGAGTCTGTGCTCGGTCAGGAATGAGGGTAAACGTTGTGAGTTCTGCTCTCTGTAGGACGGACTAAGTGCACAACCATGTTTCTCAGATGACTGTTAGCATTAGCATTAATATTCATGAGGCTTTTTTATCTCTTGCTCCGACTGTCTGAACTGGAAGCAGAAACGTAAAGTACATAAATATAACGAGTGTGTGTTAGATCTTTATTACACAGAATAAACGCACAGTATAAATCACAGTTTATTTAAATGTTATGAGCTGTCTTAACGATGCCACACTGAAAACATTAATTTTATTTAGATAGATTAATTGTGGTCAGTTTTGTGTAATTGTTAGCAGAACAATATAAATCCTTAGAAGGGGCGTCCAAATACTTTTGACCATGTAGTGTAGTCAGTATATGAAACTACTAAAATTCTTCTTGCATCTGCATGGGTTTCCTCTGGGAGCTCCAGTTTTCTCCCACAGTCCAAAAACCTGCAGTCAGAGTGTGTGTGTGTGTGTGTGTGTGTGTGTATCTGCCCTATGATCAATTGCTGACCAGGGTGTTTTCTGCCTTCCGCCCAATGATTCAGACCCCACCGCGGCCCTGACCAGGATAAAGCAGTGGTAAAACAGACAATGAATTATTAATAATAAAAAAGAATAAAAATAAAAATAAAATAATAATAATGATAATAATAATAAAAAATAAAAATAATGATAATAAAAATAATAACAATAGTAATAATACAATAATAATTATAATAATAATAAATAATAATATTAATAATAATAATAATAAGTATAAAATAATAATGATAATAATAACAATAATAATTAAAATAAAAAATAATAATGATAACTAACATAAAGTAAAAATAACAATAATAAAAAATACATAATATAATAATAATAATAATAACAATAAATAATAATAATAATAAAATATATAATAATAATAATAATAATAATAAAACTGCTATTCATAAAAGCAACAACATTAGTTTTATTTAATTTTTTTATTGATCTGAATAATTTGAAACCTCGAATCACAACAACAGAAGAAACCTTTAAGTTTTTCCATTTAAATAAAAATCAGAGCCCCTGCGTCCACGTTTATGGAGGGTTTTGGCTGGGTTTAATACTCAGGAGAAACAACGAGACCACGGAACATGTGAACATGAAAGCTTCTCACACACAGGAAGTCCATTAACCAGCACAGGAAACACTGATGGTCCAGCAATTAATGTAATGTTTATAATTGCTGTCCATTAGTACATCAGGACCCCCCCCCCCCCCCCCCTTCCTTCCCAAACACCCTCCGGGTCCAAAATAGAAGCAGTTTTAGTCTGCAGTAGAATCCTGATAAAATTCCATCATCATCATCATTCTCTCTCTGTCTGTGGGGGTCAGGTACTCGTTTCAGGACGAGGAGGACATGTTCATGGTGGTGGACCTGCTCCTGGGAGGAGATCTGCGCTACCACCTGCAGCAGAACGTCCACTTCTCGGAGAGCACCGTCAAACTGTACGTGTGTGAGCTCGCCCTGGCGCTGAACTACCTGCGCAACAGACGCATCATCCACAGGTAAACATCCTGAACATCTGTCCACATACATACGGTCACACCGCTCCCACGGAAGATCAGAACCTGAGGACTGGGATGAGTCAGGATGGGAGAACATGCTCAAGTGTTGGCACACAGCAGCAATTCATTTATAGACTGTATGGCCTCATTTTTGAGTTGGATGTTGTAGCCACATTCATCACTATCAGGTAAATAAAACAACAATATACAAGGAATAATATGCATCATGTTTGCTAGCAACAGTTTGGGGAAGGCTGCTGTGTGTTTGAGGGACAGTAAGGTCCATAAAGACTAAGTTTGAAGTGTTGAGGAGTTCCAGTGTCCTGCACAAAAACACTCCACATACTTTAGTCACTGCGCCGTCATGCCTTTGTGATGGTTGGCTGCACAGACGGGCTTTTTCAGATCCCCCTGACAGTGCAACCCATTTTGTGATGTCATCAATCCAGCTTCTTCTTGGTCTTACTCGTCGAGTCCCGTCATACAGTAACATCACCTTCAGTGTCCTCGTGTGGGCGCCTCATCAGACGCCCAGAGTGACGTCACTCGTGGTACTTTATGAGGTTCAGGAGCTCATTTCTGTTCTGGCCGTCTCGTCCACGCGCTCAGTGGTGATAATCGTCCTGATGCGTTTTCTGATGCGCTTATTCTCTCTGTTTCTTCAGTGTCCAGGCTTCACATCCATTTGTAGCTTTGTTATGGTGCTACCTGACTGGTTTTTCAGATCCCAGTCGATTTCACCATCACTGCCACGCCCGTTTTTATTCCTGACTTCATTTCACCAGCACGTTCACATGCAGTATGTGATGCTCTACGTTTATTAATACACATCAGAGCGGATGCAGCAGCTCTCAGTGATTTTTGTGTTTATTGATGCGCTGAGTAAGTAAGTAAACAAGATCAGGTGTGAACACTCAGGTGGGACGATCACTGGGCGTGGCCTGAAGCGATACAGGTGAGGATCAAACACCAGAGAGAATTCTTTATTATTCTGGTTGTGATAAGCAGGGGCAAACACACCCTCCACATGCACATCAACAAAATAAATCCCTTCATTCTGATCAGGGTGGGACTGGCAAACTCATGAGAATCAAACTTCAGGACCCTGGAGCTGTGCTGCACTCCACACTGCAAGCCTCAGCTCAAATGGGTCATCGGGCACTTTAATGCCCACCCACCTCAGACCACACATGCATACAGATGGCACAGATTGGCCTCTCAGAGAGGAGAACCAATCAGTTTAGTCGTAGCCGTTTCCTCTTCCACTGCTGGAGTCCCCAATGGTGTACAATGGGGTATATTGCACCCTCCACTGACCCCTTCTTATTCGTCCCTACTTCTGTGGATCGGTCTCACTCACGTAGAGTCACGCGCCGATCTCCACGTTCCTCCACTTCTGTACAGGCGCCTCAGGCTACTAACCAGGGTCCTTACCCTTGAACTAGTGCTTTCAGGCACTGCACATTGTGCCTGTTAGGGGCGCCCAGCCGACCGGTAGCAGTGCTGAAACTCAAATCTGATTGGTTACCGTCCGGCTTGTACACACTTGATAATGTAAACCCGGAGGACGGACGGAGCTGAAGGGTATCGATTACGTCTCAGTCCAGCTGCAGAACATCCATCAAACTGCCAGTGAGATTATAAAAACGCCCCCCCCCCACCCCCCCCCCCCCCCCCCCCCGCGGAGGCGACGTTGGGCCCCTGCCAAAAAAATATGAACCGAGGCGCATTCGTGTCTCTCATTTCTAAAGTGTGTCGCCTGCATTCCATTACCCAGATGAAGCGGAGTGAGAGTGCGCCGGTGCTGAAAGAGAACTGATGCGGCAGTGGCGGGCGAGTAATATACTGGATCTGTGATTGGAACACTGCCAGACTGAGTGTGTCGGGCCCCTGAGCGAGGCCCTTGCTCACTCGGATGGACGGTTGCGCTTTGTTGTGTCGCTTTGTATAAAAGTGAATTGAGTCTTTTTGTGGGTAGAAATGTAACGTGCTTCCTATTTTGCGGCAACAGTTTAGGGAAGGTCGTTTTCTGTTCCAGCACAAATTCCCACAGACACACTCCAAAATCCTGTGAGAAGCTTCTCAGAAGAGCGGCTTTTGTTCTAGACACAGAGGGTCACTCATGCTCAGGTGTCCAAATACTTTTGGCCGTATCATTTAGTGTACGTGTCCGACTTTGCAGCAACAGTTTATGAAAGGTCCGGTCCTGTTGTAGCATGAGTGCACTCTATAAAGACATGAAGAAGCTCCAGCGTCCTGCACAGAGCCCTGAGCTCAGCCCCAGTCTGGGAACAGCTCTGGGATGAACCGGAACAACGACTGATCAATCAGCGCTGAACGGGAACAAACTTCAAAGTCTGGTGAGGAGCTTCAAGCTGAAAAGATGTTTCATCTGAGGTTAGGAGGCCTGGCTCATGTTCAGCATCCTAATTCATCCCAAAGATACTCATCAGGGTTGAGATCAGGGCTCTGTGCAGCCGGCTGTAGTTCTCTTGGTGTATGATCCTCATCCACTGCATGTTGCACCATCAACACATCAATCCTGTGGAGATCTGATGGAAGAATCGTGTTTTATTTTTCTAGCACCGTTCCAGAGACTGTAGACTCGATGGCATCAAAGCTGGTGGTGGTGTGGCGGTTCAAACCCTCCTTTCCTTTCATTTGTCTCTTTATTCACCAGGTTGATCTCCAGATTTGTCTGACGTGAAGCATCTCGCTGAAAAACGTTTTGTCGTTCTGTTGTCGAGTCGTTTCTCGCTGATAAAATTCGTTATAAATAGAATTAATTGATCATAAATAAAGACGAAAGCCGTGTGGGTGCACGAGCTCCTCCGAATCTTCACGCCGCCGCCGTTTGTTCCTCTTAATCATTAACACGATTCTGCTGCTCGATTAGCGATGGAAGCCGAACACAGCAGACGGGCCGAGAGGGAAACGCGAGGGGCGAATACGCTAGCATGGCTAAGCAGCGCTCACGTCAGGGGAGATTAGCTTAGCAAACAATCATGACGGTAATGTCCGCGGCCCGAGGTGCCGCTGATGGCTGAAGCAAGATGGATGAGTTTGCATTTGTTTCCTTGTGCAAACATACGGTCATCACTGCACTGCTAAACTTTACACCAGATCCAGCAGAGTCTGGAACACGACTGTGGGGATTTACGTCCATATATCCACACACACACATTTTTATTTTTGGCATTTAGCGGACACTTTTATCCAAAGTGACTTACAGCACTGTGACAGTATACGGTCTGAGCAATCAAGGGTTAAGGGCCTTGCTCAAGGGCCCATCAGTGGCAACCTGGCAGAGGTGGGGCTTGAACCAGCGACCTTTTGATTATTAGTCCAGTATCTTAACCGCTATGTGAGTATGTGACCATCTGACCATCGGCTGTATTGTGAATTTTTTAGGTCATGTACTGATGCTGAATGATGTGAATTAGAAGGTCAGGCTCACAATCGACATTCCAGTTCATCCCACAGGTGTTCAGTGGGATCTGTATGATCTTTCATGTCTTTACGGTCCTTGATTTGTGGACGTCATGCTGGAACAGGGTCCAGCTTAATTTTGCGCTCCAGGTGGACGTGTTTCTATTTATCACGGCCCAGCTTCCCAGACTTGCCGGCTCCTCTGTTGGCGATCTGCTTTTGCTCCGGAGCCATGATGCCAGGCTTGCTCCTGTCCGGTTTTCCGCTTGTTTTTCTTGGGAAGCTGATCAAGGTCCTGGCACTTTCAAGAAGAGCAGTGTCGCCCTGTTTTGGAGCGTACCCACTTGTAAATCCACGTAGTTTGGTGGGGTGTTTTCCTCTTCTCTAAAGCTGAGCAGCACCAGTTCTCAGTTCTGCTCTGTCCCTCTTCTGAACACCGTCTCCATCCTGGCTGTGGATGTTGTTCTGTTAATCTGGGCGCCGCTTTTATTCCCCCGTTACACCTTTTTATTTGGGAGGTTGGGCTGAACTGCTTATGTAGATCACACCCCAACAGTCGGGTCTGGAGGTTCTGGGCTCTCAGCGTGGTGCATGAACACCACAACTCTTAGTTCTGCCACAGTTTGGAATAGTTCAGTACGTGTGAATAAAATAATAAATAAATGAGATTTGACTGATACCCAGCTGGCAGGAGCATCTCCTGTTCCTCACCGGGGAGAAACCAGCACCAGGGGAGGCAGATCTGGTTTCCGTGTGTGTGTGTGTGTGTGTGTGTGTGTGTGTGTGTGTGTGTGTTCCTCCAGGCTCAGTTTATGCAGAATAGTGAGAATGGAACCGCCGCCAGCGTCTCCCGTTTGCTCTTCAGGTTTGTGTTTCTAAAACGCAGCAGATTGTTGAGAAACACGCAGAGCTGGAGATCGATGTGAGGTGCGAAATGTGGTCAAAAGTATCTGGACACCTGAGCATGAGTGACCGCTGTGTGATCTATTCAGCTAGAACAGCAGCCGCTCTTCTGAGGAGCTTCTCACACGACTTTAAAGTGGGTGTGGGTGTGGGGATTTGTGCCTGTTCATTCAAAAGAGCATTGATGTAAACGAGAAGGTCTGGCTTACTGTCAGAGTTCTAATTCATCCCAAAGATCTTCACCTCCCTTCCACTAGAGTTCCTTCATGTTATATGTGTCGAAGTGCGTCTTTATTGACCTCGCTTTATGCAAGAGGACCTTCCCCAAACTGTTGCTGCACAGTTAGACTATGTAATACGACCAAAAGTATTCGGACACCTGAGCGTGAGCTCGTATTAGACTTTGAAGTGTGTGTCAGGTGTGTATCAGTACCTGAGCAGCCAGACCTGGACTCCCTGTTGTGGTGTGTGTGTGTGTGTGTGTGTATCAGGTGTGTGTCAGGTGTGTATCAGGTATCGACCCCATCAGGATTGGTGATGTAATGAGCTCGTTAGAAGCAGGTAATTGGTTGTCGGATCAGTGGAGCGAGAGAAGAGCAGCGTATCAGGTGGACACGGGTGTGTGTGTGTGTGTATCGTGGTGCTATTGTGTGCCGTGCTGTATAATTCATGAGCAGTGCATGATGGGTAACCACCGCCACCCCACAGCGCTCTGGAGAAGTGACGACCTGATCAGCTGCCTGCACAGACAGGACCGGTAGTTAGTTCAGAGGGGCGTCCACATACTTCTGGCTTTGTAGATCGGGCCGAGTCGTAGCTGCTGCTGCTGCTGATCTCACGTCCGGCTGGATTCTTAAGCAGGGTGAAATATTAACGACGCTCTTAATGTCCTCAGGGGGGCGGAGACGTTCTCCTTCAGGTCCTGGAGGGAGCTGTGAGTGCTCGTGTTGGTAAACGTGGACGCCACTCGTATTCTCTTTCAGTCCCTCAGCTTCCATCAACCACTGATCGATAACAGAACCCAGAACCTTCTGATTGTCTGTAAAAAACCGCCACCTACCCACAATGCTTTGTGTTTACACAAATTCTGATGGCAATAACAGCCTTCACTGCAGTGAAAGCTTTCCACAAGATTCTGGAGTGTATCTGTGGGGATTTGGGGCCTTTTTGTGTAGGATATGAAGCAGTGCCTCACAGTCGCTGTTCTAGTTCATCTACACCGCATGGCCAAAAGTATTCAAACACCTGAAGAGCGACTCTGTGTGATCTTTTTAGCTGGAACAGCAGCCGATCTTCTGAGAAGCTTCTCACAAGACTTCGAAGTGTGTCTGTGGGGATTTGTGCCTGTTCAGTAGTACAGAAGAGCATTTTAGGAAAGGGCCTTCCCTAAACTGTTGCTGCAAAGCTGAAAGTGTATCATTTCCCATGCTGTGTCGTTATTAATGTAGTAACTGTGATGTGTTTCTGACAGGGACATCAAACCTGATAACATCCTACTGGACGAACATGGTGAGTCCACACACACACACACACACACACACACTACTGTCCATCTACTGTACTGTCCACCCACACAGCACACACACACACACACACCATAAATCCCCACAGACACACTCCACAATCTCAGGAGGAGGCACTAGAATCTGTAAACAGAGTGGGTGTATGTAAAATCTGACCTCAGCTGTAGATGGACGGTCGGTCAGTCAACGGACAATGAAAAAGAGCCGAATTATTTTCCCGCCTAATGTTGTGTGTCGTGCATTAAAGATGAGAGCGGGGTTCTTCTCTCTCTCTCACACACACACACACACACACTCACACACACACACACACACACACACTCTCTCTCTCACACACACACACACACTCACACACACACACATACACACACACACACACACTCTCTCACACACACACACACACTCATACCCTCATTAACCTTGTGAAAGTGCTGAGTGGGTGTGGGGGGGTGGGGGGTGGGGGGGGGTGATTCTTCACTCCTCAGTGAGTTTGGTGGAGTGAGCATTAACACTCCGTCCACTGCAGCACTGACTGACCTGCACATCAACTCCAGTGTCTGAGTGCAGCACTGCCTCAGTCCTGTGGGTTTGAATCTCGAGCCGGGCTCACAAATACAGACGGTGCACGATGGTACACTGAACCCCGTCACTGTGGGGACGCATCGGTACTCCTCCAGTCCTGAGCTGGTGCAATCGGTGTAGAAACTGTACCAAACCAAAAATATGTTTTAAATGAAATGTGATTTGGTTTGGATTTGTTTTATTACGTTTTTTTTTTGTATAATTTTGGTTTTGCTTTTTTGTTTTGTGTTTTTTGTTTTGTTTTGGGTTTTATTTTGTTATTTGGTTTGGATTTGTTTTATTAAAGTTTTGTCTTATTTTTGTTTTGTCTTAGTTTGTGTTTTTCTTGTTTTTGTTTGTTTTGTGTTTAAAAAAATTTTTGTTTTGTTTTTTGTTTGTTTTGTTTTGTTTTTTGGGGGTGTTTGTTTTTATGGTTTGGGTTGAGGTTTTTTTGTTAGCGTTTTTTTTTTTTTTTTTCAGTTTTTTTTCTTTGCTTTGTTTTGATGATTGTTTTTGTTTTGTTTGTTTTTTGTTTTGTGTTTTGATAATTGCTTGTTGTGTTTGTTGTCGACAGGTCATGTTCACCTTACGGACTTTAACATCGCTGCTGTCGTAAAAGACGATCTGAAGGCCACATCCATCGCTGGGACCAAACCATACATGGGTACGATCACATCACACAGACCCTGACAGAGCCAAGTGATCCATCATTCATTCTTTTAGTATACTGGTCTGGTTTGCAGTGGGTCAGATTCAGTGGGTCTCACACACATTTACATTTTCTGCATTTAGCAGACGTTCTTATCCAGAGTGACTTACAGAAGAGCTTCCATAGTAAACATTTCATTTCTCAGGTTTAGTAAACAACAGTCGAAGAACACAAATCTGCAGAAACCTGTTAGAACCAACACTCACACACACACTCACACACACACTCACACACACACTCACACACACTCACATACAAAACTCCACACATAAAGGTCCCGATCAGGTGTCCATATACTTTTGCACACACAGACGAACAGACTCGCGTTTCAGAACTGATTCCTCTCACATGTTCATGTTTTTTCTGTAACAGCTCCAGAACTTTTCCAGACATTCGAGGGAACTCATCCCGGGTACTCGTTTGCGGTGGACTGGTGGTCACTAGGAATAACCGCCTACGAGCTGCTACGAGGACAGGTCAGAGGTCACGAATCCACTTTTATTTAGTGTTTACGTGGTTCAGATCATGAGGAGATCCTGTCTGACGTCAGTGCTGTTGTGTTCACACAGAGACCGTATATAATGCGCTCCACCACGCCCACCTCCGAGATCCTGCAGAGCTTTCATAAAGTTCATCCCTGTTACCCCGCCGCCTGGTCGCTGGAGATCAAGTCACTGCTGAGGAAGGTAAAACACGATCATTCACCACGTTCGTGTTTTCAACAACATTTGGGACACTTGGGTGGTGCAGCGGTAAAGTACGCTAGCTCAGTACTCCAGGGTTCGAATATCACATCTGCTCTCTGCTGGCTGGTCTGGGTGTCTGCACACAAGTGGTGGATAATTCATGGAGGACGTAGCGTGACTCTCTCTACACGCCGCTAGGGCGTGTGCTAGTCTGCAGCTCTCCTGGGTCAGGAAAAGGGGACGGTACATGCTTTTAGATGGCGAACACCATGACGTAATTCATGTGCTGAACTGTGTTGCTGCAGCTGCTGTGTGTCGATGCTCAGAAGCGTCTCTGTGCTCTGGTGGATCTGAAGGACTCCGAGTGTCTCACTGATGTCGACTGGGACGCTGTGCTCAGCAAACAGGTCCCGCCGGGCTTCGTCCCTAATGTACGTATAAAATACATTAGCATAACACACACACAAACACACACACACACACACACTGTGTATACACTGCTGTAGTGTCAGTGTTTAGTGGTGCTGTGTCTCATTGACACAGGCTATTTCAAGGTGCTGTGTACAAGCTTTAACAGTGACTGGATTGATAGTTAAAATAGTCCAGTAAACACAGTCCCTCAGACACAGTTACTCAAACACAGTCCCTCAAACACAGTCCCGCAAACACAGTTCAGTAAACACAGTCCCTCAGACACAGTCCCTCAAACACAGTCCCGCAAATACAGTTCAGTAAACACAGTCCCTCAGACACAGTCCCTCAAACACAGTCCCGCAAACACAGTTCAGTAAACACAGTCCCTCAAACACAGTCCCTCAAACACAGTCTAGTAAACACAGTCCCGCAAACACAGTCCCTCAAACACAGTCCCGCAAACACAGTTCAGTAAACACAGTCCCTCAGACACACCCCCGTAAACACAGTCATGTAAGTACGGTAAGTGGATTAAATAGTTTCGGTTGGTTTGGTTGTGTTTGTGGCTGTAGAGGCGCAGGCTGAACTGTGACCCCACGTTTGAGCTGGAGGAGATGATCCTGGAATCCAAACCTCTGCACAAGAAGAAGAAGAGATTAGCGAGGAAGACGAGGGAGAGCGGATCTGACGGATCCCCACAGGTACAGTCCAGCTGATCTCCTCGCCCCGCTTTAACACACTACAGGGGGCTTTTTTACACCCCATTCTTACATCCCACATTTCCCTGTGCTCTCTGGCGAGCTCTGCCTGCTGCATGGGAACTTGTACCTAGAATATACCTACACATACAGAAGGAGAACATGCCAAACCCCCTTACAGACTCTTTCTGTGCGGTTTTGCAGAACGGGCAGCTTCAGCAGAGACTGGACTGTGTGCAGCGCGACTTCATCGTCTTCAACAGAGAAAAGTACGAGGAATTATTTATCATTTATTAAACCCAAATGCTTCAAATATCAAATAAAACGTTTTTATCTGGTGACATTCACAACGTGTGAACATGGTACCGCTATTAAATATGTATATTAGGTTTTATTTCATGCTTATTCTCTTTTGCTCTTTTTGAGTTTCATATTTGCTTTTATTATTATTATTATTAATTTTGGGTGTGATGTAAAACAGAGGTTTTGGCATCAGTGAGTTCCACAATATTTATTGATGATTTCAATAATTAGAAGGGGGGCTTCTGCTTATAGTGTATATTATATATATTATTTTTATGATTATCAAGAATCATTATTATTTTTTCTATTTTAAAGGTCGTGGAAGGTTAAAGCAGACTCTGAAGTGAGCACCAGGAACCTGAGAGAGGAGAACCGAGCTCTGGAGGACGGACAGAACAACAACCTCACCAGCGCAGCAGGTTTATAGAGCGGTCAGGGTTCAACTCCACGAAAAAAAACCTTCTGAGGAAGTTTATCAGCGAGGCTCATCGACAGCGCACACGGCGTGCAGGCGATTAGAACCAGGCGAGCTTCCTCCCGTCAGCACCGAGCCACAGGACAGGACGCTGCTCGGGTTCTTACAGACAAGCCATAAAGATCCTTCATGTGTGGAAGGTTCTTCAAAGCATGATCGTCAGAACATCAACCAGAACATGACATTTATCAAATCAACCACACCTCATTTTATTGTTCCTGTTCCATCAACAACAGCCGTGTTTTCCTGATGAGAAACCAGAACAGTTCTGACTGGTTAAAGTGCTGATGAGGGGTGAGATTAGCATCTCTGGATGCTTTGGATTTCTGGGTAGAACTTTTACTTGAATGACGGACTGTTTGCACCTTAAATAATCTCAGTTTTAAAGGATTCTGTTTGAAAAAGAATCTTCCGATGGAAAAATCAATAAAAAACAACAATCAGTGATATTTATTTGTCTGTTCCTGTACCTGATTCTCTCTGCTGTGTTCTTTAAATGTTTAAATGTTGAAGAACGACCTGCAACCTGATTTACTGATCAGGTCTTTTTCACAAATCTAAACACATAAGTTAGTTTCGATCACATCACCGTTTCCTACTAAACGAGTTTTGATTTACCAGAATCAGGTGATATTTACTTCATTGTAGAATGCAGTGCAGCCAGTCTGGAAGAACCTGTAGGCATAACGCAGTTCCACAGTCACGCCTCTGTAGAAGAATCATCTCCAAAAAATGTCTCTATTTTGACATGCTATACCTAAATATTTTAGAATTTCTAATCACTGACTGGTGACAGTGTCACTTGTGTTTTAGCAACTCTACAGGGTGAGTCAAAAGTCGCAGGACACTTTTATATTATATATATATAGTACACACACACACACACACACACACACACACAGGGCAAGCCTTCTGACTCACCCTATATATATGTACAGTACCAGTCAAAAGTTTGGACACACTTTCTCATTCCTGCGGTTTTTCTTGATTTTTTTATTTATTTTCAATATTGTAGATTAATAATGAACACATTAAAACTATGAAGGAACACATATGGAATTATGTAGTAAACAAAAAAGTGTTAAACAAAGCAGAATATGTTTTATATTTTATATTCTTTAAAGTAGCCATCTTTTGCTCTGATGACAGCTTTGCACACTTTTTGGCATTTCCTCAATCAGTTTCATGAGGTGCCACCTGGAACGGTTTTCAATTAATGTTTGTGCTTTGTCTAGAGTTAATTTCTGGAATTTCTTGCTTTTTTAATGTGTTTGAGAGCATCAGTTGTGCTGTGCAGAGGTAGAGTTGGTAAAATATAAAACATATTCTGGTTTGTTTAAAATTTTTTTGTTCACTACATAATTCCATACGTGTTCCTTCATAGTTTTAATGTCTTCAGTATTCATCTACAATGTAGAAAATATTTGACTGGTACTGTATATTATGGCAAGTATGGCAAACCAAACAGTGAATATACAGCAAACACTGATATATATGAAATGAAACTGATGGAATGAAATGTGATATACAGTATATCAAATGAAACTCGATATATAAGGACTGAACCCCACCCTTCACTTCAGATCCCAATAATGAAAAGGTTTCAGTTCTCAGTTTCGATTCAAATAACAAACAAACACAAATCTATTGTAATAAGGTGATGACGCGTCTCCTGTTCTGATTGTGTATAAAACGTTCAGAACGAAAATCTCTTCCACATATTGTTAGATTTTTTTGCAGATAGAGCAAATATATCCACGTCAAAAACACAAACACATTATTATTACTTTGTTTTAACACTTGTGCTTGATGTATACTGTTTAAATAATTTACGCATATAAGCGCATGGAAGCACCGGTGTGTTTATTTCTGATTGAACTGATAGAAATGCTGATTTTAGAAAATGAAAATACGAGCGTTTTTGTTATTTGAATCGTACGGAAGTGTATTGCTGCCACACAGATCAAAATAATACCGTCAGGATGTCGTTATAAGGAGAAAAGTTCATTAATGCTGCATAGCTGAGGGAAGTGAATCTGCTGATGGAGAGACAGTTTGCACTAGTGATGGGAATTTCGGCTCCTTTTAGAGAGCTGGTTCTTTTGGCTCCCAAGTGGCTCCTTAGATTTTTTTGTTGCTTAAATTAATTTATTACCAAATTACATGTAAAATGAATTACTAATGTAAAAAAACATTGTATCAAATGTTTATTGTTTCAATTGCTTTATTTATATACTCAACATGGAACAGAGTGCTCCAACAATAATTATAAAATTATAAAATACAAAAACAAAGACCCATCTCAATTAGACAAAAAGTTGTGTATATTATTTGTACATTTGCATCTAGAGTGGGACGGTATGGTGGCTAAGTGGTTAGCACTGTCGCCTCACGGCAAGAAGGTCCTGGGTTCGATCCCCAGGTGAAGAGCCCGGGTCCTTTCTGTGTGGAGTTTGCATGTCTTTCCCGTGTCCGCGTGGGTTTCCTCCGGGTGCTCCGGTTTCCTCCCACAGTCCAAAGACTAAAGTGTAAAACGTGACGTTAAAATCCTAATAAACAAAACAAAATAAACAAGCATCTAGAGTGAAACAACACAACATCAACGAAGCATCACTCACACTCAACAAAATATAAATAAAAATGTGCAAAACAAAAAGAAAATCCAGGTGACAGTATTTGTAAGTATTTAGTGAAGATTGGCATTCAGAAAAACCAAGGAGCTCATCTTTGATGGGTTGATCCTGTTTCTCCTTTCTGTTATGATCTGCCCTGTTAAAATAGATTCTCTCTGAGAGGACAGATGTTGCTACAATACACAGTCTATGTGCCATCTGAAGTCTAAACTTCTCTGTAAAAGGGGCTTCTCGTGTCCAAACTTTACTATGTCTCCTCTCACTCATTTTCCTCACCTTTCCAGCGTGTAATGTCTGGCTGTGTAAAGCGCTGAGTTCTCTCTCTCTCTCACTCTCTCTCTCTCTCTCTCTCTCCCTCCTGTTCGTGTGCACGCTGTCTCTGTGTGTGTGTGTGTGTGTGTGTGTGTGTAACCCCTCCCCTCCTGCTCAGTGTAAACACACAAACGCCACCACGTATCTTGAGCAATCACGTGCGGTTTTGACAGAAAAAAAAAAACGGGAAAAAATGAATCGGCTCCCAATCAGGAGCCGGATCCCGTCGTTCACTTTAAAGAGCCGACTCTTAGAGCCGGATCGTTCGCGACCGACCCATCACTAGTTTGCACACATGCAGGATGCTGCAGCTTGTGTAACAGCGCTGATCAAGATTCTCCTTTAGGAGCAACAATGTCTAAACTTAGTTTCATATTCAACAATATTCAATAATATTCTTCATTCCGATCTAAATAAGACTCATACAGCATCCTGCATGTGTGCAAACTGTCTCTCCTCCATCAGCAGATCCGCTTCCCTCAGCTATGCAGCATTAATGAACTTTTCTCGTTATAACGACATACTGACGGTATTATTTTGATCTGTGTGGCAGTAATACACTTCCGTAGAATCGAAACTGAAAACTGAAACCTTTTCAATTTTGGGATTTGATGTGAAAAACTAATGACCACAAACCGCTTTACTTACGTTGTGAGTCCTAGCGCCGGTGTTCTGTCGATTTGTCCTACCCTATCGAAACTTCCTACCGTAGCGCAGATTTATAGATCTATCTGTCGATTTGTCCTACCCTATCGAAACTTCCTACCGTAGCGCAGATTTATAGATCTATCTGTCGATTTGTCCTACCCTATCGAAATGTATTCCTGTAGTAAATATTTAAGTTTTATCGATCTGTTCTTATTAAAATTATGTCTATCATATTATAAATTATAGGTATCTTATTATAACTAGTGGTAGCACATCTCGATAGGTATGTATCTTATTATAAACAATAGGTAGGACATCTCGATAGCTCTATATCTTATTATAAACAATAGGTAGGACATCTCGATAGGTATGTATCTTATTATAAACAATAGGTAGGACATCTCGATAGGTATGTATCTTATTATAAACTATAGGTAGCACATCTCGATAGGTATGTATATTATTATAAACAATAGACAGCGCATCTCGATAGATCTATGTCTTATTATAAATAGTGTTAGCACATCTCGATGGGCTTATATTTTATTACAAATGATAGGTAGCACACTTGATTTATTGACCTGTCTCTCAGACATTTATCTTAATTTTTAATTTATTTATTAGGATTTTAACATCATGGTTACATTCATGACAGGGCAGGTAGTTACTCATTACACAAGATTTATTAGTTCACACATTTAATATCAAACACAGTCAGAGACAGTTTTGTATCTTCAATTTACCTCACTTGCATGTCTTTGGACTGTGGGAGAAAACTAGAGCACCCGGAAAAAAAACCCCACATACACATGGGGAGAACATGCAAACTTCTCACAGAAAGAATCCACCTGTAAATGGAGCCCAGGACCTTCTTGCTGTGAATCAACAAAGCTACCCACTGAGCCACTATACAGCCCATACATCTCAAATAATTGTGTAATTTTTAAACTAGTTTATTAACAACAACACATCCTGAGTCTCTGGTGGATGTGTCTACATTTTTTACATATGTATTTTGGGTGTGATTTGTTATATTCTGCACATTAAAATGTACCCATCTACTGTCACACTGCACCTGAGTAAAACAGGTAACAATGCTGTACAAATCAGTAAATAATGTTCACAATAACTTTTTAATAATAAAGGTAAAATTAGATAAAATATATCTGTATATCTGTATAATATAGCTGCTCTAAATATCTATCATTTCAATCATGCTCTTGTCAGCTCTGTCTTGCAGCATGGAGCAACTTATGCAGTAATCCTCTGCATTGTCTTAAATCACCACTCAGCCCTGCTGTCATGAAGTTCACTTGGCTTTATAATTCCTATTAATTAATGGAGACAGTGGCAAAATCTGGTTTAGCAAAATTCTAACTAGTTTAAAATATTCAATAACAATATTACCTCCAGCTATTTATACATGCATATGAACTTGAGTTCATCCTGAAAAACTTATCATGTATAAGCACTCTGTAGTTCTAAAATTACTGACTGTAGTTCATCTGTTTCTCTACATACTTTTTAACCTGCTTTCACCCTGTTCTTCAGTGGTCAGACCCCCTACAGGACCACTACAGAGCAGGTATTATTTAGGTGGTGGATCATTCTCAGCACTGCAGTGACACTGACATGGTGTTAGTGTGTGTTGTGCTGGTATGAATGGATCAGACACAGCAGTGCTGAGTTTTTAAACACCTCACTGCTGGACTGAGATTGGTCCACCAACCAAAAATATCCAGCCTACAGCACCCTGTGGGCAGTGTCCTGTGACCACTGATGAAGGTCTAGAAGATGACCGACTCAAACAGCAGCAATAGATGAGCGATCGTCTCTGACTTTACATCTACAAGGTGGACCAACTAGGTAGGAGTGTCTAATAGAGTGGACAGTGAGTGGACACTGTATTTTAAAACTCCAGCAGCACTGCTGTTTCTGATCCACTCACACCACCACCATGTCAGTGTCACTGCAGTGCTGAGAATGATCCACCACCTAAATAATACCTGCTCTGTGGGGGTTCTGACCATTGACGAACAGCATGAAGGGAGCTAACAAAGCATGCAGAGAAACAGATGGACTACAGTCAGTAATTGTAGAACTACAAGCGAGTTCTTTTGGCTATGTAGTGTGTATATGTAGTGTTGGCTATGTAGTGAGTATTATATGTATATACAGTATGTATATATATATATATATATATATATATATGTGTATGTGTGTATGATGTATGTATGATGTATGTACATTTTGATTTTGTAGTAAATAATATTCTAACCCGAAGAACATCTTAATCTCAAATAATTAGAACTAAACTGACAGGGGAGCAGCAAAAAATAGTTGTACATATACAAATAACTGAGTACATAAAAAACGTAATAAATGCTCAACATATTCATTCAGTAATTCACTTTAAACTCAACTTTAACTTCAAACAACCGTTACTGTACATATTGAACTGCTAATAAAGCACAAAACTGAAAAATAACCTAATACATTTTGTGTTGTCATAATGTTAAGGTCGCAGATGGTTATTTAAAAATGATTGGCTTTTCTAGATGTATGAAAAACGCATCTAAAATTACCAAAGGCATGTATAAACGTGGTTAAATACAACGTTAACACAGCATTATTAAGATACACAGTTATTTAACTGTAATCAATCAAGTACAGCTCATTTAAGCACTTTGAATATTTTTATATAGCTTTTTTTTTTTAAAGTCACATAATAACAGCATTACATATACATACACTTAAACTTTAAACTTTTTAAAGAATTAAAACGAAACCATACGTTACTAACCGCTAGAACAAATAAATTAGGCAAAGGTAGCACAGAATTATAGGCGTTCCCCGCAACGAGTCAAAACCGATGTGCGCATGCTCAGTAGGACAAATCGATGGGTAGGATAAATCGACAGAACACCGGCCCCGGTTTCATTCCATATATATCAAGTTTTATTTAATATATATCGAGTTTCATTTTATATATATATATCAGTTTTCATTCCACCCTGTATATTAATGGCAGACCTGTTTTAGGTGTTTTTAATCTCAGTAAAGAGGTACATAAGAAAAGACGGTTATTAAATGATGGATCAGCACTGTTTTATCCAGATTTAGTTTTAACTCCTAAATAAATAACATTTGAGAAAATGGACAGAGGAAAAGACGTGTCGTCTGCATATAGGTGTTTTGCATATAGGTGTTTTGCATATAGGTGTTTTGCATATATATAGGTGACGTGATCATTCACTGCAAACTCATTGCTGGGAATAGAAACTATAGACAACACCTGAGGAGCATTCAGAGATCAGGGTGTGCAGTGTGAATGTCAGCAAGTCAGAAGCTCAGATTTTAAACATTACACATCAAACATCAAGCAAGAAGAGACGAATCAATAAACCGAGTTCAAGACTCCTTGGCAAACAACAGGACTCCATTCAGCACAATCAGGTATTTCTACATTTTGAACTACAAACTGTTTTCAGATTAGTAAAAGACACAGAGGTGTGAAATAAAGATATAAAATAATAAATTAAAAGGATGTCTTGTCTGGAGTGTGTACTAGTTAGTGCTCTTGTGATTGTGTTGCTTACTGTAGACACTCACTACTTGGTAACATTCAAATTAAAACACCACCTACATTTTCAAGCTGAAGTTTCAAGATTTTATTCCAACCAGGCTATAGATCTACACAGGACCAAGACTAACTGAATAAATGGCTGGAATCATTTTTAATGGTACAACCCCAAAACAGACAAAAAAAAATAAAAAATGCAAATAATAATAAAAACACAGAGTTTCTTACACTGACTTTGACTTTTATTTGATGTTAGACAGGATGAAGCTGAGATATTACATATTTTATCTGCTCAACTTCATTTCATTTATTAATAAACATCCATTCCTGCATTTCAGACCTGCAACACATTCCAGAAAAAGTTGGGTAATAAAGTGAAAACACTAAATAATGATGTGATGTTAAACAGGTGATGTGAACAGGTGATTGTGATCATGGTTTGGTACAAAAGCAGCATCCAGGAAAGGCTGAGAGTCTCTGATGAGTAAAGATGATCAGAGGATCCAGTTTGTCCACAAATGTGTGAGAAAATGATTGAAATGTTTAAAAACAATGAACCTCAAAGAACGATTGGAAGGGATTTGCATGTTCTCCCTCTACAGTGCAGAATATCATTAAACCATTCAAGAAATCAGGAGGAGTTTCAGTGTGTAAAGGTCGAGGGTGCAGCTTAATCTGAACGCTCGTGATCTTCCATCCCTCAGACGCCATCAAGAACCTCCACTCAACACTAGCTGATATAACCACATGGGTGAGGGATTAGTTTATCAAACCTTTATCAGCTCTACAATACAGAGTTACTGCACTAATCATACTTAACACTTTGCTATGCAAAAAAGAAGCCTTATGGTAACCATGTCCAGAAGCAGCGTCCACTTCTCTGGGCTCGGAGGCATCTAGGATGGACCATCACACAGTAGAAACGTGTATTGTGGTCAGATGAATCAGCATTCCAGCTCTTTTTTTGAAAGAATGGACGCCGTGTGTTCCAGACCAAAGACGAAAAAGATCCAGACTTTTATCAGTAACACGTCCAAAAGTCAGGGTGTGTCATGGTATGGGGGGGGGGGGGGGGGGGGGGGGGGGAGGTGTCAGTACCAGGGTGTGTCATGGTATGGGGGTGTGTCAGTACCAGGGTGTGTCATGGTATGGGGGGGGGTGTCAGTACCAGGGTCTGTCATGGTATGGGGGTGTGTCAGTACCAGGGTGTGTCATGGTATGGGGGGGTGTCAGTACCAGGGTCTGTCATGGTATGGGGGGGGGTGTCAGTACCAGGGTCTGTCATGGTATGGGGGGGGTGTCAGTACCAGGGTCTGTCATGGTATGTGGGGGTGTCAGTACCAGGGTCTGTCATGGTATGGGGGGGTGTCAGTACCAGGGTCTGTCATGGTATGGGGGGGTGTCAGTACCAGGGTGTATCATGGTATGGGGGGGTGTCAGTACCAGGGTCTGTCATGGTATGGGGGGGGGGTCAGTACCAGGGTGTGTCATGGTATGGCAGGGTGTCAGTACCAGGGTCTGTCATGGTATGGGGGGGGTGTAAGTACCAGGGTCTGTCATGGTATAGGGGCGTGTCAGTACCAGGGTCTGTCATGGTATGGGGGGGGGTGTAAGTACCAGGGTCTGTCATGATATGGGGGTGTGTCAGTACCAGGGTCTGTCATGGTATGGGGGGTGTAAGTACAAGGGTTTGTCATGGTATGGGGGCGTGTCAGTACCAGGGTCTGTCATGGTATGGGGGGGTGTGTAAGTACCAGGGTCTGTCATGGTATGGAGGTGTGTCAGTACCAGGGTCTGTCATGGTATGGGGGTGTGTCAGTACCAGGGTGTGTCATGGTATAGGGGGGGTGTCAGTACCAGGGTGTGTCATGGTATGGAGGTGTGTCAGTACCAGGGTCTGTCATGGTATGGGGGTGTGTCAGTACCAGGGTGTGTCATGGTATGGGGGGGGTGTAAGTACCAGGGTCTGTCATGGTATGGAGGTGTGTCAGTACCAGGGTGTATCATGGTATGGGGGTGTGTCAGTACCAGGGTGTATCATGGTATGGAGGTGTGTCAGTACCAGGGTGTATCATGGTATGGAGGTGTGTCAGTACCAGGGTGTATCATGGTATGGGGGTGTGTCAGTACCAGGGTGTATCATGGTATGGGGGTGTGTCAGTACCAGGGTGTATCATGGTATGGAGGTGTGTCAGTACCAGGGTGTATCATGGTATGGAGGTGTGTCAGTACCAGGGTGTATCATGGTATGGGGGTGTGTCAGTACCAGGGTGTATCATGGTATGGAGGTGTGTCAGTACCAGGGTGTATCATGGTATGGGGGTGTGTCAGTACCAGGGTGTGTCATGGTATAGGGGGGGTGTCAGTACCAGGGTCTGTCATGGTATGGAGGTGTGTCAGTACCAGGGTGTATCATGGTATGGGGGTGTGTCAGTACCAGGGTGTATCATGGTATGGAGGTGTGTCAGTACCAGGGTGTATCATGGTATGGAGGTGTGTCAGTACCAGGGTGTGTCATGGTATGGGGGTGTGTCAGTACCAGGGTGTATCATGGTATGGAGGTGTGTCAGTACCAGGGTGTATCATGGTATAGGGGGGGTGTCAGTACCAGGGTGTGTCATGGTATGGGGGTGTGTCAGTACCAGGGTGTATCATGGTATGGGGGGGGTGTCAGTACCAGGGTGTGTCATGGTATGGGGGGGGGGTGTCAGTACCAGGGTGTGTCATGGTATGGGGGTGTGTCAGTACCAGGGTGTATCATGGTATGGGGGTGTGTCAGTACCAGAGTGTATCATGGTATGGGGGTGTGTCAGTACCAGGGTGTATCATGGTATGGGGGGGGGTGTCAGTACCAGGGTGTGTCATGGTATGGGGGTGTGTCAGTACCAGGGTGTATCATGGTATGGGGGTGTGTCAGTACCAGAGTGTATCATGGTATGGGGGTGTGTCAGTACCAGGGTGTATCATGGTATGGGGGGGTGTCAGTACCAGGGTGTGTCATGGTATGGGGGTGTGTCAGTACCAGGGTGTATCATGGTATGGGGGTGTGTCAGTACCAGGGTGTATCATGGTATGGGGGGGGGGTGTCAGTACCAGGGTGTGTCATGGTATGGGGGTGTGTCAGTACCAGGGTGTGTCATGGTATGGGGGTGTGTCAGTACCAGGGTTTGTCATGGTATGGGGGGGGGGGGGGGGGGGGGGGGCGTGTCAGTACCAGGGTCTGTCATGGTATGGGGGTGTGTCAGTACCAGGGTCTGTCATGGTATGGGGGTGTGTCAGTACCAGGGTTTGTCATGGTATGGGGGGGGGGGGGGGGGGGCGTGTCAGTACAGGGTCTGTCATGGTATGGGGGTGTGTCAGTACCAGGGTCTGTCATGGTATGGGGGTGTGTCAGTACCAGGGTCTGTCATGGTATGGGGGGGTGTCAGTAGCAGGGTGTGTCATGATATGGGGGGGTGTCAGTACCAGGGTCTGTCATGGTATGGGGGGGGGTGTCAGTACCAGGGTGTGTCATGATATGGGGGGAGGTGTAAGTATCAGGGCCTGTCATGGTATGGGGGCGTGTCAGTAGCAGGGTGTATCATGGTATGGGGGGGGGGGGGGTGTAGGTACCAGGGTGTATCATGGTATGGGGTCGTGTCAGTACCAGGGTCTATCATGGTATGGGGGTGTGTCAGTACCAGGGTCTGTCATGGTATGGGGGCGTGTCAGTACCAGGGTCTGTCATGGTATAAGGGAGTGTCAGTACCAGGGTGTATCATGGTATGGGGTGTGTCAGTACCAGGGTCTGTCATGGTATGGGGGCGTGTCAGTGCCAGGGTCTGTCATGGTATGGGGGTGTGTCAGTACCAGGGTCTGTCATGGTATGGGGGGGTGTCAGTACCAGGGTGTATCATGGTATGGGGCGTGTCAGTACCAGGGTCTGTCATGGTATGGGGTGTGTCAGTGCCAGGGTCTGTCATGGTATGGGGGCGTGTCAGTGCCAGGGTCTGTCATGGTATGGGGGCGTGTCAGTATCAGGGTCTGTCATGGTATGGGGGTGTGTCAGTGCCATGGTCTGTCATGGTATGGGGGGGGTGTAAGTACCAGGGTGTATCATGGTATGGGGGTGTGTCAGTACCAGGGTTTGTCATGGTATGGGGGGGGGGGGGGGGGGGGTGTAAGTACCAGGGTCTGTCATGGTATGGGGTGTGTCAGTGCCAGGGTGTATCATGGTATGGGAGCGTGTCAGTACCAGGGTCTGTCATGGTATGGGGGTGTGTCAGTACCAGGGTCTGTCATGGTATGGGGGTGTGTCAGTTCCAGGGTCTGTCATGGTATGGGGGTGTGTCAGTACCAGGGTCTGTCATGGTATGGGGGGGGTGTAAGTACAAGGGTCTGTCATGGTATGGGGGTGTGTCAGTACCAGGGTGTATCATGGTATGAGGAGTGTGAGTGCCAGGGTGTATCATGGTATGAGGAGTGTGAGTGCCAGGGTGTATCATGGTATGGGGGGGTGTAAGTACCAGGGTGTATCATGGTATGGGGGGGGGTGTAAGTACCAGGGTGTATCATGGTATGGGGGTGTGTCAGTACCAGGGTTTGTCATGGTATGGGGGGGGGGTGTAAGTACCAGGGTCTGTCATGGTATGGGGTGTGTCAGTACCAGGGTGTATCATGGTATGGGGCGTGTCAGTGCCAGGGTGTATCATGGTATGGGGGTGTGTCAGTGCCAGGGTCTGTCATGGTATGGGGGCGTGTAAGTACCAGGGTCTGTCATG
The DNA here is from genome assembly GCF_030014385.1 of Trichomycterus rosablanca. Lineage (NCBI taxonomy): Eukaryota > Metazoa > Chordata > Actinopteri > Siluriformes > Trichomycteridae > Trichomycterus > Trichomycterus rosablanca. The sequence goes on from NC_086003.1 coordinate 535,031, forward strand.
GTATGGGGGTGTGTCAGCACCAGGGTCTGTCATGGTATGGGGGGGGGGTGTAAGTACCAGGGTGTATCATGGTATGGAGGTGTGTCAGTACCAGGGTCTGTCATGGTATGGGGGCGTGTCAGTACCAGGGTCTTTCATGGTATGGGGGGGGTGTCAGTACCAGGGTCTGTCATGGTATGGGGGTGTGTCAGTAGCAGGGTGTGTCATGATATGGGGGTGTGTCAGTACCAGGGTCTGTCGTGGTATGGGGGGGGGGTTTAAGTACCAGGGTGTGTCATGATATGGGCGGGTGTCAGTATCAGGGTCTGTCATGGTATAAGGGGGGTTTAAGTACCAGGGCCTGTCATGGTATGGGGGCGTGTAAGTACCAGGGTGTATCATGGTATGGGGGGGGTGTAAGTACCAGGGTGTGTCATGGTAAGGAGTGTGTCAGTACCAGGGTCTGTCATGGTATGGGGGTGTGTCAGTACCAGGGTCTGTCATGGTATGGGGGGGTGTCAGTACCAGGGTGTGTCATGGTATGGGGGTGTGTCAGTACCAGGGTGTATCATGGTATGGGGCGTGTCAGTGCCAGGGTGTATCATGGTATGGGGGTGTGTCAGTACCAGGGTTTGTCATGGTATGGGGGGGGGGGTGTAAGTACCAGGGTCTGTCATGGTATAGGGTGTGTCAGTACCAGGGTGTATCATGGTATGGGGCGTGTCAGTGCCAGGGTGTATCATGGTATGGGGGTGTGTCAGTGCCAGGGTCTGTCATGGTATGGGGGCGTGTAAGTACCAGGGTCTGTCATGGTATGGGGGTGTGTCAGCACCAGGGTCTGTCATGGTATGGGGGGGGGTGTAAGTACCAGGGTGTATCATGGTATGGAGGTGTGTCAGTACCAGGGTCTGTCATGGTATGGGGGTGTGTCAGTACCAGGGCCTGTCATGGTAAGGGGTGTGTCAGTACCAGGGTCTGTCATGGTATGGGGGGGTGTCAGTACCAGGGTGTGTCATGGTATGGGGGTGTGTCAGTACCAGGGTGTATCATGGTATGGGGGGGGTGTAAGTACCAGGGTGTGTCATGGTAAGGAGTGTGTCAGTACCAGGGTCTGTCATGGTATGGGGGTGTGTCAGTACCAGGGTCTGTCATGGTATAAGGGGGGTTTAAGTACCAGGGCCTGTCATGGTATGGGGGCGTGTAAGTACCAGGGTGTATCATGGTATGGGGGGGGTGTAAGTACCAGGGTGTGTCATGGTAAGGAGTGTGTCAGTACCAGGGTCTGTCATGGTATGGGGGTGTGTCAGTACCAGGGTCTGTCATGGTATGGGGGGGTGTCAGTACCAGGGTGTGTCATGGTATGGGGGTGTGTCAGTACCAGGGTGTATCATGGTATGGGGCGTGTCAGTGCCAGGGTGTATCATGGTATGGGGGTGTGTCAGTACCAGGGTTTGTCATGGTATGGGGGGGGGGTGTAAGTACCAGGGTCTGTCATGGTATAGGGTGTGTCAGTACCAGGGTGTATCATGGTATGGGGCGTGTCAGTGCCAGGGTGTATCATGGTATGGGGGTGTGTCAGTGCCAGGGTCTGTCATGGTATGGGGGCGTGTAAGTACCAGGGTCTGTCATGGTATGGGGGTGTGTCAGCACCAGGGTCTGTCATGGTATGGGGGGGGGTGTAAGTACCAGGGTGTATCATGGTATGGAGGTGTGTCAGTACCAGGGTCTGTCATGGTATGGGGGTGTGTCAGTACCAGGGCCTGTCATGGTAAGGGGTGTGTCAGTACCAGGGTCTGTCATGGTATGGGGGGGTGTCAGTACCAGGGTGTGTCATGGTATGGGGGTGTGTCAGTACCAGGGTGTATCATGGTATGGGGGTGTGTCAGTACCAGGGTGTGTCATGGTATGGAGGTGTGTCAGTACCAGGGTGTATCATGGTATGGGGGTGTGTCAGTACCAGGGTGTGTCATGGTATGGGCGGGGTGTAAGTACCAGGGTCTGTCATGGTATGGGGGGTGTCAGTACCAGGGTGTGTCATGGTATGGGGGTGTGTCAGTACCAGGGTGTATCATGGTATGGGGCGTGTCAGTACCAGGGTCTGTCATGGTATGGGTTGTGTCAGTACCAGGGTCTGTCATGGTATGGGGGTGTGTCAGTACCAGGGTGTATCATGGTATGGGGCGTGTCAGTACCAGGGTCTGTCATGGTATGGGTTGTGTCAGTACCAGGGTGTATCATGGTATGGGGGTGTGTCAGTACCAGGGTGTGTCATGGTATGGGGGTGTGTCAGTACCAGGGTCTGTCATGGTATGGGGGGGGTGTAAGTACCAGGGTCTGTCATGGTATGGGGGGTGTCAGTACCAGGGTCTGTCATGGTATGGGGGTGTGTCAGTACCAGGGTCTGTCATGGTATGGGGGTGTGTCAGTACCAGGGTGTATCATGGTATGGGGGTGTGTCAGTACCAGGGTCTGTCATGGTATGGGGTGTGTCAGTACCAGGGTCTGTCATGGTATGGGGGTGTGTCAGTACCAGGGTCTGTCATGGTATGGGGGTGTGTCAGTACCAGGGTCTGTCATGGTATGGGGGTGTGTCAGTACCAGGGTGTATCATGGTATGGGGGTGTGTCAGTACCAGGGTCTGTCATGGTATGGGGTGTGTCAGTACCAGGGTCTGTCATGGTATGGGGGAGTGTCAGTACCAGGGTGTATCATGGTATGGGGGTGTGTCAGTGCCAGGGTCTGTCATGGTGTGGAGGTGTGTCAGTACCAGGGTCTGTCATGGTATGGGGGGGTGTCAGTACCAGGATGTATCATGGTATGGGGCGTGTCAGTACCAGGGTCTGTCATGGTATGGGGTGTGTCAGTGCCAGGGTCTGTCATGGTATAGGGGCGTGTCAGTGCCAGGGTCTGTCATGGTATGGGGGCGTGTCAGTACCAGGGTCTGTCATGGTATGGGGGTGTGTCAGTGCCAGGGTGTATCATGGTATGGGGGCGTGTCAGTACCAGGGTCTGTCATGGTATGGGGGTGTGTCAGTACCAGGGTCTGTCATGGTATGGGGGTGTGTCAGTTCCAGGGTCTGTCATGGTATGGGGGCGTGTAAGTACCAGGGTCTGTCATGGTATGGGGGTGTGTCAGTACCAGGGTCTGTCATGGTATGGGGGTGGTGTAAGTACCAGGGTGTATCATGGTATGGAGGTGTGTCAGTACCAGGGTCTGTCATGGTATGGGGGTGTGTCAGTACCAGGGTCTGTCATGGTATGGGGGCGTGTCAGTACCAGGGTCTTTCATGGTATGGGGGGGGGTGTCAGTACCAGGGTCTGTCATGGTATGGGGGTGTGTCAGTAGCAGGGTGTGTCATGATATGGGGGTGTGTCAGTACCAGGGTCTGTCGTGGTATGGGGGGGGGTGTAAGTACCAGGGTGTGTCATGATATGGGGGGGTGTCAGTATCAGGGTCTGTCATGGTATGGGGGTGTGTCAGTAGCAGGGTGTGTCATGATATGGGGGTGTGTCAGTACCAGGGTCTGTCGTGGTATGGGGGGGGGTGTAAGTACCAGGGTGTGTCATGATATGGGGGGGTGTAAGTACCAGGGCCTGTCATGGTATGGGGGCGTGTCAGTACCAGGGTGTATCATGGTATGGGGGCAGCCCCGGTTCTGGACTGCTTTGCTTGGGGGGGCAAAGACACAATTTGGGGGGGCAATGCCCCCCTCAGCCCCCCCTAGCCCCGGTTCTGGACTGCTTTGCTTGGGGGGGCAAAGACACAATTTGGGGGGGCAATGCCCCCCTCAGCCCCCCCCTAGCGCCGGCCCTGTATGGGGGTGTGTCAGTACCAGGGTGTGTCATGGTAAGGAGTGTGTCAGTACCAGGGTCTGTCATGGTAAGGGGTGTGTCAGTACCAGGGTCTGTCATGGTATGGGGGGGTGTCAGTACCAGGGTGTGTCATGGTATGGGGGTGTGTCAGTACCAGGGTGTATCATGGTATGGGGGTGTGTCAGTACCAGGGTGTGTCATGGTATGGAGGTGTGTCAGTACCAGGGTGTATCATGGTATGGGGATGTGTCAGTACCAGGGTGTGTCATGGTATGGGGGTGTGTCAGTACCAGGGTCTGTCATGGTATGGGGGGGGGGTGTAAGTACCAGGGTCTGTCATGGTATGGGCGGTGTCAGTACCAGGGTGTGTCATGGTATGGGGGTGTGTCAGTACCAGGGTCTGTCATGGTATGGGGGGGGTGTAAGTACCAGGGTGTATCATGGTATGGGGGTGTGTCAGTACCAGGGTGTGTCATGGTATGGGCGGGGTGTAAGTACCAGGGTCTGTCATGGTATGGGGGGTGTCAGTACCAGGGTGTGTCATGGTATGGGGGTGTGTCAGTACCAGGGTGTATCATGGTATGGGGCGTGTCAGTACCAGGGTCTGTCATGGTATGGGTTGTGTCAGTACCAGGGTCTGTCATGGTATGGGGGCGTGTCAGTACCAGGGTCTGTCATGGTATGGGGGTGTGTCAGTACCAGGGTCTGTCATGGTATGGGGTGTGTCAGTACCAGGGTCTGTCATGGTATGGGGGCGTGTCAGTACCAGGGTCTGTCATGGTATGGGGGTGTGTCAGTACCAGGGTGTATCATGGTATGGGGGTGTGTCAGTACCAGGGTCTGTCATGGTATGGGGTGTGTCAGTACCAGGGTCTGTCATGGTATGGGGGCGTGTCAGTACCAGGGTCTGTCATGGTATGGGGGTGTGTCAGTACCAGGGTCTGTCATGGTATGGGGGTGTGTCAGTACCAGGGTGTATCATGGTATGGGGGTGTGTCAGTGCCAGGGTCTGTCATGGTATGAGGGTGTGTCAGTACCAGGGTCTGTCATGGTATGGGGGCGTGTCAGTACCAGGGTCTGTCATGGTATGGGGGTGTGTCAGTACCAGGGTGTATCATGGTATGGAGGTGTGTCAGTACCAGGGTGTATCATGGTATGGGGGCGTGTCAGTACCAGGGTGTATCATGGTATGGGGGCGTGTCAGTACCAGGGTGTATCATGGTATGGGGGCGTGTCAGTACCAGGGTGTATCATGGTATGGAGGTGTGTCAGTACCAGGGTGTATCATGGTATGGGGACGTGTCAGTACCAGGGTGTGTCATGGTATGGGGGCGTGGCCCTTGGTAAAGGTCATTTACACTCTGTGATGCAGCATTAATACAGAAAAGTACGTCAAGATCTTAGAGCAACATGTGCTGCCTTCAACACGTCGTCTTTTCCAGGGACGTCCAGCATTTTTGAACAAGACGATGCAAATCCACCTGCCGCACACATTACAAAGGCGTGGCTGCAGAAGAAGAGGGTACGGGTACCTGCCTGCAGTCCTGACCTGTCCCCAATAGAGAACCTTTAGAGAATTTTAAAACGATGACGACCCCCTGACCTGCTCATTTTAAGACGTGTTTGCAGGAAGAACGAGACAAAATAAAAGCTGAAACACTAAATCACTCGCTCTCCTCGGTGCCAAAACCTCTTTAAAGTGGTGAAAAGGAACAGTGACATTACAAAGTGGTAAATGCTTTACTGTCCCAACTTTTACTGGAATGTGTTGCAGGCCTGAAATGCAGGAATGGATGTTTATTAATAAATAATATGAAGTTGAGCAGATAAAAGATAAAATATCTCAGCTTCATCCTGTCTGACATTCAATAAACGTCAAAGTCATTGTAAGAAACTCTGTGTTTATTTTATTAGCATCTTCCATCCTGTCCCAACTTTTTCTGATTTGTGGTTGTACTTGGTAAGGACTACTGGACACCCTGCTGTAGATTAATGAAGAATGCGGTACAACAGAAAAGTTATTCTATGAAATAAAAGAATATGAAATAAAACATGAACACATTGCCATAATAACATGTATCATCTCAGTGTGAGCTGGTGAAATAAATTTGAATTTATTGATAATCCTGAATTACTTGCTTAAGATTTTTCATCATATTTTGACGATGCTGTAATAAATAAAATCCTGGTTATTATTCAAACAACTGAATATTTTGCTGTCTTTAAGTGATGACTAAAAACTTTTATAAAATTGTAATCAACTTTGCACTTATGTTTACTTCTGTAGGCCAAGTCTACCTACATATTTAACTCAATACACACAAAACAAATTAATAATAATCTTAATAATAATGTACTTTTTTACCTGAATATAGTTCTTCCTTGTTGCTAAAGGTGAGGTGGTATAACCAGAATCTGTCCTGAATGTTTACACTACACTTGCAATGCAGCTAAATGTTTCACTGCCAAGTGTTTCCTGTCCTGGGGTGTGAGTGCAACTTTCTGCTTTCTTCTGCATTTTAAGTGTGAACAACAGTTCTCTCATTATGTTTTATACCCGGGTTTAAACTAAGGGACGACAGTCAGGAGGAGGTTGAGGAGAGCTGTTCTGGTTCAACTGTACTGCTGTTAAAATAATCAAGAAACTATAAAACTGTTCTGTCTCTTACAGATTTCAGATCGACTGAAACATGGCGTCTGCAGCAGAACGTAACACAGTGTGGGTCGGGTTCATGGACACCGTTCCTGTGATTGGGACGGTGAAGGAGGTGGTGGAGTGGGTCCTGGCTCTGTACGAGGGGAATAAAGTGGTGGTTGTCGAAAAAGAAAAAGCCATTTTTCAGCTTGTGCGAGAGCCACTGGACGAACGCATGAAGGTGAGACATGTCTAGCACTTATTCTTTTAGGCTGATGTTTGGTTGTCTGGGATTTGAGGGTTAGTGTCTCAATCATTTCTGTGGTGGAGATTCACAGACGGTTCCTTAGACTTCATGGTTTGTTTTTTGACAGATTGATGCAGTGAAAATTTGCGGCCCTTATAGACTCATTGGCATTTACTGAGTTACACTTTTGTAAGAAGTACTCACACCTGTTTTAAAACTTCTCTAACTTTTACTTGATGATTTAGAGATTGGCATTGATGGAGAAACCAGAGGAAGCTGGAGCTGCAGCATCAAATTCTGCACTTCTGGATATAAAAGGTAGCTGCCATTTTTAGGACTTTTTTTTTTAATGGGGCATCATGCAAGTTAAACCACAGGTAAGATGTTGGTAAGTGTTGATGAGCATCCTGCCTGCTTTAGGGTGTATTCACATGAGAGAAGGCAAAACTGCAAAAATTGCTGCTTTGTTGGAGCAGTAAAATGTCATCAACGTGACAAGAGGCATCTGCATCAGTGTGGAATAAGCGTCAGATCCAGGGTTACAGCTCCACATGTATCTGTGTTTATCTGAATTTTCCTCCCTGTTTCACTTTTAAACTTGTGTTACAGCTCGAGCTTCTGAGAAATGGTGAGAATCAGAATCAGCTTCTCCCAGAGTCTAAAACGCTTCTGGTTCAAAATAAAGCTTAACGTGGTTTAATGTAGTAAAAGAAGGAGACAGGAGCACTAAACATTTCTTCACAGTTTATCACAGTTTGCTGTGACAAGTCCTGCTTCAGGCTGCTTGTTTGTTAGGTTTAATGTTTTATTAATGTTTTATTTTATTTTGTAGTTATTTAATTTTCCTTTATTTTGTCTCCTGATCTATTTATCTATTAATCTCTCAGATGAGATGAAATAAATAAACCTTTTCTTTTTCCAGAGGTAAAACAGGATGAGCTTCTTGTTTTTTTGAGCTTCGCTATAAAGGATCAGAAAGAACCTGCCAAAGTTCCAAAAGAAGAAAAACCTGCCAAAGTTCTAGAAGAAGAAAAACCTGCCAAAGGTCCAAAAGAAGAAAAAACTGCCAAAGTTCAAAAAAAAAACGCTGCCAAAATTTTAGAAAAAGCTGAAAGACAAAAAAAACTCCAGAAGCTTACAAATGACCTTCTCATAAAGATCCGTCTAGTCGAGCCTAACTATGAACTGGGCGAGCTACTGATGGAAGAACTGAGTAGGTCTAATAGGGGCGAGCACGTCTTTAACAACAGCATCCTAAAGTTTCATTTAAAACTACTGCTTCTCTTTACTAACAACAGGATTTACAATCCTTGTGGTAATATAAAGCAGCACGTTGTGGAGTTAGGCAAACACACTCTCGATTCAAACACAGAGGAGGAAATTCAGACAAAGATGAAGGTTGACTTTGATGAGGATGAATTTTACGTTAATACCAATTCAATAGCATACGGTGTTTACTGTGATAGGCTACAAAACAACTTCCACCATATACTGCAGTGCAGAGATCTGACCATCTCCCATCAGCTAAAAACAGATCTGGAGTCGATCATAAACAAGATGAATTACTTTGAAATCTACGTGGATGAATTTGCCAAAGCGAAGTGGATCGACAACAACAATAAGAAAAAGAGGTTTAATATTGTGAAAGGTAAAGTGGTGAACATGTACAAAAATGACCGTGGCTGGGACTGGATCATTAATGTCATGGAACAACTCAGACCACTGTTAAGAGAATTCAGGCATGAAGGAATAATAATTCATCGGTGTTCACCACCTGGTTCATGTTCCCTTGAGCAATTTTCTACGCTTTAATTGTCCTGAGCAGGACCTGGACCTCTTCATCTGGGAATCGAACCCAGGACCTTCTTGTTGTGAGGTGATAGTGCTACCCACTGAGCCACCCTGAGTAAAAGTTAATTATATAAAATAAATTATATACTTTCAACTTTGTTGCATTTTTTGGGGAAGGCCCTTTCCTGCTCCAGCACACAGACTCCAAAACCTTGTGAAAACCTGATCAGGTGTCTACACATTTTTGCCATATAGTGTAGATTTAAAGAAACTATCGCCACAACCGAAAGCTTATAAAAGCATTTTTAATTACTTTAAGTAAAGTTTATGCAAAAAAAAGTTTTAATCAGTTTAACTTATATATTAATAACCGTATGTAGTTCAGATAATCTGCTGTCTTATAGTTAATAATTATTCAATAAATTCTCTTTTATTTTATCTACTATTATTATCTTGTACTTCTAGTTTCTGGAATGAGCAGCAGTTTAATGTATGCACGTAAATGTATGTAGCATTAATGCTAATAAAAGAAGAACTAACTTCATATAGTGTCTCATTATTATTGAATTCATTATTTGTTTGCAAAAACAGACTGTCTTAACCTTATTGCTTTAAAACCCATTATTACAAATCTATCGTTACCCGTGACGTCAGTGTCCCATTGCTGCTACACCAGCCTCCACGATACTATATTTTGAAACATGACTGCAAGGATTTTCTCCCATTAAGCTGCAAGAGGGTAAGTGCCGCCTGAGGGATCAGATGTCATGGGTTTGTTGTCGAGTTTGTAGATTTCACACATTTGTCCTGAATCTTTTGATAATATTTTGCACTGTAGAGGGTAAAACACCTTCAATTCTTGCAGTTGCTCATTAAGGACAGTTGTGGTTGTTCCTAAAGTGTTTGACTATTCACTGGCGCAATTTTCAGCAAGTGCAGAGCCGCAACTTATCCATGCTAATTATGTGACGATTCTTTAATGCTTTCACACTCAGAAACACTGAGCACATGTCATGAATAGTCCGGACTGGACTCCACAGATAATCTCTGTGTTTGGGTGGTGGGGATGCAGGACCAGGAGTCAGCCTGACTGGTGACAGTGTTACCTGTGTTTAGCATCTCTATATGAATGGCAGGTATATTTGGGGTGTGTTGATCTCAGTAAGGAGGTAAATGAGATAAGGTGGTTAGGATGTGACCCAGGCTGAGCAGAGGTGATCTCAGGGATCTGGTACTGGCAGGAGAGGAATCACATTAAAACTGGTAACTGTCTGGACCAACAAGTGTCGGGAAGTTCTTTATTAAAAGATGGATCAGATATGTTTCATCCAGATTTAGTTTGAACCCGTAAGTAAATAAAAAAGAAGAAATGGAAGTAAGGGAAAGAGGGCAGTCTGCATAACGGTCTTACAAGAAATCACGTGATTTCATTAAGAACTCATACTGCCGTGAACCGAACCCAGAGGAACCGAACCAGAGATCGGGTTGTACGTTGCGAGTGTCAATCAGAAGTCCAGACTTTCTCTCGTTTCGCATTTTAAGCCTGACTTTAAACATCAGACACCAAACATCACTTTTTACATTCGTGAATCGCTTTCTATCACTCACCAGAAAGAGCCGAATCGATAAACCGAGTTTAAGAGTCGACTCCTTAGTAAACGACTCATCAGTGCTTCATCAGTACTTCATCAGTGCAAGACTGACTGAATCTCCGGAGTAATTTCCTTCATTCGACACAAGCAGGTATTTCTACATTTTATTTTTTAAGTTTAGTAAAAGACGCAGATGTGTGAAGTAAAGAAATGAAAATATTGAAATATTTTTGTTTGTTGTCTGTAAGGAAAAGTGAAAGAATGTCAGTCCTGTCAGAGCAGAAAGATGCTGCGTTCCAAACCAACACTGTAGTGTACAATAGTTAGTGCACTTGTGTTTGTGTTGCTTACTGCACAGACTCCCTATTTAGGGGATAACATTTGATTTGGAAATACCACCAACCACTCTGTATAGATTACAGCTGAGGTTTTAAATCTCATCCATTTAGATCCAAAGTGGCTTCAGGTTTTCACACCAACCAGGTAAGAACTCCTACTTAGGACCAAGACTAACTGGTTAAACGGCTGGAATCAGGTTAAATTGTACTTGGTAAGGAGTACTGGACACACCCTGGTGTAGAATAAGGAAGAAAAGATGTTTTATAAGTGAAAGTATAATAAACATTATCATGAAAACATGATCATCTCCTCAGTGTGATGAGCTGAAACCTGTTTAATAAATTACAATTCATTAATAATCTTGAATGACTTGCTGCAGTCTTTATTTATTGAGATTTTTTCCATCATATGTTGATGATGCTGTAATAAATAAATCCTGGTTATTATTGGAACAGCCGAGTCTCAGATGATGAGTATAGACCTTCATCACCTCCTCACAAAGAACTTCAATAGAAACTAACTTTGCACTTATGTTTCCTTATAAAAAAAACCTCCTGTAGGCCAATTCTACCTAATATTTAACATAAAACACACAGATCAAGCTTCCCTAACAGACTCTAATAGTCACTCCAGTGTTTCATTAATAATCGTACTAATAATTAACTTCACCTAAAATTACAGGGCACCAAATGTGGATTTAGTTCCTCTGTGTTGGTAAAGGTGGGGTGGTATATATAGAATCTGTCACAGTTAAATGTTTCACAACCAAGTGTTTCCTGTCCTGGGGTGTGAGTGCAACTTTCTGCTTTCTTGTGCATTTTAAGCATGAACAACAGTTCTCTCATTGTTATGTTTTATACCCGGGTTTAAACTAAGGGACGACAGTCAGGAGGAGGTTGAGGAGAGCTGTTCTGGTTCAACTGTACTGCTGTTAAAATAATCAAGAAACTATAAAACTGTTCCGTCTCTTACAGATTTCAGATCGACTGAAACATGGCGTCTGCAGCAGAACGTAACACAGTGTGGGTCGGGTTCATGGACACCGTTCCTGTGATTGGGACGGTGAAGGAGGTGGTGGAGTGGGTCCTGGCTCTGTACGAGGGGAATAAAGTGGTGGTCCTCGAAAAAGAAAAAGCCATTTTTCAGCTTGTGCGAGAGCCACTGGATGAACGCATGAAGGTGAGACATGTCTAGCACTTATTCTTTTAGACGGTTTGTGTATGTATACATGACAAGTAAAACATTTTGTCAGCTCTCACTTCTCCATTCAGCCAAATGAGAAAAACAGTAAGAGCTTCTGTTCCAGACTGCACACTTCTAATAATAAGTCGTAAATGCAGGACACTGATATTGATATCTCGTGTTTACTGAGTTACACTTTTGTAAGAAGTACTCACACCTGTTTCAAAACTTCTCTAACTTTTACTTGATGATTTAGAGATTGGCATTGACGGAGAAACCAGAGGAAGCTGGAGCTGCAGCATCAAAATCTGCACTCCTGGATATAAAAGGTAGCTGCCATTTTAATTAGGACTTTTTTAAAGGGTGCATCATGTGATTTAAACCACAGGTAAGATTTTGTGTGTCTTGTCTGCGTTAGGGTTACTGGGATTCACTTCTAGGGCCAGACCTGAGGGTGGTGTTCACATTTACTTTAGGGTGAAGGTCTCTGTACTGGTCAGTGTCCCTTTTCTCACCTGTAATGACTGAAAGAAGACGGTTGTGGATAGAAGCAGCAGACATGAGGTTAATTGTCTGGGTGGTTGGATTTACCTCGGGGTAGAATTGCTTCTATCAATTGAGAGGAGCCAGCTGAAGATGTTTGGACATCCCAAAAGAATGACAGGTTTGCCACACTAGTCAAAAAGTCCCAGCAGATTAAGGGTCGGGCTTTGGTTTTGCTTATGGAACGTTACTGTGCTATTAGTTTTTAATTTCTTCTATTTGTACACTGTTTTATTTTGTAGTTACTCTATTTTCCTTTGTTTTGCTCCTGAACTTGGATTTGTCTGTATAAACACAAACAAAATACACTTTTACTATTTCCAGAGGTAAAGCAGGATGAGCTTCTTGGTTTTCTGAGCTGCGCTAAACGGGGTCAGAAAAAACCTGCCAAAACTCCAGAAAAAGAAAAAGCTGAAAAACAACAGGAGCCTACAGATGACTTCCTCAGAAAGATCTTACCTGTCAAGCCAAACTATAAAATGGTCGAGTCACTGAAGGAAGAACGGAACAGGTCTAAACAGGGCGAACACGTCTTTAACAAAGATATCTTAAAGTTTCATTTAAAACTACTGCAAGATTTCCTGAATGGAAAACATTTTCAGTATAATCAAGAGCACATCAAGGAGTTAGGCAAACACACTCTCGATTCAAACACCGAGAAGGAAATTCAGACAAACATGAAGGTTCACTTTGATGAGAAAGAATTTTATGTTAATGCAAATGCAATACTGTACGGTAAATGCTGTGCTGACCTACGTATCGCCTTCCACAATATACTGAACTGCAGAAATCCAGTCTCAGTAACCGATCTGTTTAAAGAAAAGCTGGAGTTGATCATAGACAGCATGAATAACAACGAAATCTATGTGGATAAATTAGCCAAAGCGAAGTGGATCAACAACGACAAGGATAAGGAAAAGAGGTTTTATAAAGTTAAAGGTAAAGTGGTGAACATGTACAAAAATGAACGTGGCCAGGACTGGATCATTAATGTCATGGAACAACTCGAACCACTGTTAAACACTTAAGAGGAGCTATAAACACACCACCTACTGCACTGTCCTACCATCCAGCACAAGAACACACACACAATACACATTTAAAATAGAATGAACAAACTAACCCTAATAGAACTAAGAAATCACCAGTGTATATAATACTAATATTAAAATTATTACAGAAATATTTAGTCAATAATGTAGAGACTATATGGCCAAAAGTATGAGGACACCCCTCCTAATCATTGAGTTCAGGTGTTTTAGCCACACCCATCGCTAAAAGGCTATTGTCTGTTTCCACCATTTCCTCCTGGTCAGGGTCACGGTGGCCAAGTTTAGTAGCTCCGATTATGGGAGGTTGTGGAGGTAACCGGAGCACCCGGAGGAAATCCACACAGACACACAGAAAGAACCCGGACCGCCCCACCTGGGAATCGATGCCGGCGCTGCCCACCGTGCCACCCAGAGCTAATTATACTTAATAATTAGAGTTTTGGGGAAGGCCCTTATCTGCTCCAGCACATGTAACCCTAATTAACACATTTGGGATTAATTGGAATTTTAATTGAGGTGTGAGGCGTCTCATTTACCATCATCAGTGCCCGACTCCAGAACGGCTGTTTGGACCAAACGTGCACAAATTATCACACATATGTCCACATATTTTTGCCATATAGTGTAGATTTGAAGAAACTATCGCCACAACCGAAAGCCTACAAAAGCATTTTTAATTATTTTAAGTCAAAATTATGTGAAAATTTTTTTGTTTTAATCAGTTTGTGCTCAGCTTATTAGAATGTTTATAATAACGTATTTAGTTCAGATCTGCTGTCGTAGTTACTAATTATTCAGTAAATTCTCTTTTATTTTATCTATTATTATGCTTCTATTATCTTGTACCTCCAGTTTCTGTAATGAGCAGCATTTTACTGTATGCACGTAAATGTATGTAGCACTAATGCTAATAAAACATGAACTAACATCTCATTATTATTGAATTAATTGTTTGGTTGCAAAAACAGACTGTCGTAACCTTATTGTTTTAAACCCATTGTTACAAATCTATCGTTACCCGTGACGTCAGTGTCCCATTGCTGCTACACCAGCCTCCACGAAACTATATTTTGAAACATGACTGCAAGGATTTGCTTCCATTAAGCTGCAAGAGGGTAAGTGCCGCCTGAGGGATCAGATGTCCTGGGTTTGTAGTCGAGTTTGTAGATTTCACACATTTGTCCAGAATCTTTTGATAATATTATGCACTGTAGAGCAGGGGTTTTCAATCTTTTTGGACATGCGCACCCCTTCGTGTGCCAACCGCGACTTGTGGTCAGTGAGACTAATCAAATATGTCTCCCGTGGGTGAAAAATGAATTGCTTTAGTTTTAGAAGTAAAAAAATTTATATAGTGACAGACCCTGACTGAACTGTACCTCCTGTGAAGCATGGTGGTGGTAGCGCTATATATTTAGGGCTGTTGTGTTATAGGTAGTGGACGGAATAACAAAAAAGAAAGACTATTTACAAAATCTCGGACATGAATGGGTGTTACAGTGCAGAGGTGCTGGTAAACTTCACCAGAAGTATGAGGACACCCGCATACTGTTCGTCTGTAATGGTAATTAAATGTTGACCAGTGCAGAATCAATTAATGAATAATAAATACAAAAATCAGTCCGTCCCTTGTATTGTTGTTTATTATGGATCAGAATGAAAAAAAAAAAAAAAAACACCCTGCCAACCATGAGTGAACGTGTGCGCTTGTTTTCCCATCATACATCCTCACCAGGTCGCCAGATCCAGTAAAATAAACCGTTCCTAAACTAGCAGCATCATTTCAGAGTCTGATTCTGATCAAAATGAAACCTGTGAATAGTTGATGTGAATGATAACATGAGAAATTCAGCAATTACACCGAGATACCAGAATAATACGATAACTATCGTTCTGCCATTAAACACGCAAAGAGTTCTGATGTCAACCGTTCCACACCGGATCTGCAGCACGGGGCCAGAAGTATGTGGACATGCCTCGTAATTCCAGACACACGCCTTGCTAACAGTGTATAACAACAATTATAACAATAATTATAGACCTCCTACAGACACACTTCAAAACGTTGTGGAAAGCCTTTCCAGAACAGATGAGGCTGTGACATCTGCAAAGTGAAGGTCAACACTAGCTCATGGTTATGTGTCCACATACATTTGGCTATATAGTGTGTATATATGTACTGTATATTCCCTCGGGAAAATTAAATTTTGGCCTGCTTTATGCCTTCCAATTTAGTCATATCCAATTCCCGACTGTAACTCCGGCCGTCCTCATAAGTGCTGCAGTTACTCCCTCTGCTGGCTGATCGATGGTACTGCACAGAGACGGGGGATAACGGAGATCGATGCGTGGCTGTGCGCAATACGGATCTCCATACAAACCCGTCTGGTGCAGGTTAAACAATCGCAACATGAAACATGAACGCAGTAATATTAATTTTTAATCACACTGATACACGCTACATTCATTCTGCAAATAAAAGAGGCCCAAATCTGATCTTTTACTACATACGTGATAGAAACGTGTTCTTTTTTAATAACTGGGCCATTTTAATTTCAATCTTCCAGCTACTACAGCAGCTTACTGATCCAAATCATCCCTCAAAATCCACAATGAACTATATCACCATTACTATTTGTTTATATATATTTGGATTTACCGTTTAAGGTTACGTTTACTGTTGTTCAGTCAGTCCTGGGGTGCCTAAAACTTTTTAAACAACATTAAGACAATAAAGAAATGAGTATAGGTGTTTTAATGTCTTTTTGCACAGTATATGGCCGAAAATATGTGGACAAAATCAATTCTTAAAAATAAAACGATGACTGTTAGGGGAAGATCTTTGCTGGTCCAGCATGACTGTTCTCCTTGGTCTGATGGAACTCTGGTTACCTGCACAAAAGCCTCGACCTCAACCTCAGACTTAGACTTCTTTTGGAATGAATTAAAACGACGCCTGGTTGAAAAATCAGTGGCAGGTTTGACTGAACGGGAACAAATTTCCACAGACGCAGTACAAAACCTTTTGCTAAAGAGGTGAAGGCTGATGTGGCTGCAAAGTGGTGGGGTTGTAATAAGGGGGTCCATATTAACTGGTGGTTTTGGAATAGGATGTCCACATACTTTAGGGCGTGTCCTTCAGCTCCGGTGTGAAACGAGTCGCTGTGAATGCCAAAAGAACCAGACGGAGGATCATCCGACTTAAAAAGAAATAAAATAACCATGTGCAGACGGTAAAATCAGGATTTGTGTCTGTAATGTTTATAATGAGACGTGTGTCCACGCGGCGTCGTAAAAACGTCCATACAGAGCAAACACACGCAGAACGAAACTGTACAACAGTGTGTGTGTGTGTGTGTGTGTGTGTGTGTGTGCGCGTGTGTGTGTGAGCATCTGTGTTACATAAAAAACGTCCCTCAGAGGTCCGTGCACCCCGAGTGTGGGGTCCAAACGGCGTCAGAGATCCAGTCGTCCCAGTTACGCTGCTATGATATTTAAACTATCGGTACAATCTGTATGATCTAGCATAGCTTTAATATCACACACACACACACACACACACACCGAACACACACAGACCGAAACCGAAGCTTGAGAACTTACAGCTTGTTCGTTTTTCTTCACGAGAGCATAAACACTTAAAAATAATAACAAATAATAAGAACAATGCTCATGTTCACACACACACACACACACACACACACACACACACACACACACACTCCTGTCTTTGATCGTATGCCTACATAGTGTGATGTGGCAGGGCATTTCATGACAGGAGAAGTGTCTCTCTCTCTCACACACACACACACACACACACACACAGCCGAAAGAAACAAACAGATCCCGGAGTGGAGGGAGTGTTAGCTTAGTTTAGCTCATCAGTCTGTGATGATCAGGATCTCCTTCCTGGTCCTCAGGGTTTACCTGCTGGTGTCCATGGGATCCTCCTTGTAGTTCTCACACTGCTCCATCACCTTCCTGCAACAGTGAGAGGAAGACGTGTGAGGAACATTCACCCTCTCAGTGCTTCAGGTTTCCCACCAGGACTGACTGGGGCACTCGTGTTGGTGTTGGTGTGTGTGTTGCTGTACCGTGCCATGTCCTTGGTCTCCTGATGAGCAGAATCCAGTTGGAGAACCGTTTCCAGCAGAGGAATTCCACCTTCCTTTACTAATAATGAACAGTATTTATTTGCTGTGGACAGACCAGAGGAATCGAATCAGCTTGAGTGAAACCACTCACATCTATTATTATTCTTTTTAATTATTTTAGCAAAACGATCCCCTCGTTTAGACCCCTTCCACACACACAAAAAACACGGACACATTTTTTACACTCAGTGTACATTCGACTTTAAATCCTGTGTCTTAAGTGTTTGTCAGATTGTTGCATAATGAGAACAGAACACTGGAGGTTAAGACACTGAAGTTGCCACTGTTGGACCCCTGAGTAACTGTAAGTTGATTGGGATACGCCAGAGCTGACATCTCAAACTCCTGAGCTCTGAAAGGCAGGCCGGGCACCTACGCCGGCTGTATTGGTTCGGTGGTGAAGATACCAGACTAATAATCAGAAGATCACTGGTTTAGCCTTTGGGATGAATCGGGATTTCGACTGTGAGCCAGACCTTCTGTTCAAACGTAAAGTGGGAAGTCTGATTAAAAAGACAAATTTCCACAGACACACCCCTTATTCTAGTAAAAAGCCTTGCTAGACGAGTGGAGCTGATGTAGCTGCAAAAAGGGGGTCGTAGTCTATATTATCCCTTATGACTTTTTTAATAGGATGTCTGTATACTGTTGACTATTTGGTGTACACAGGAAACACATGTGCAGCATGAAAACATGTATCTGCAGCTCTGTGCTGCCTTTACGCATCAACAGTCATAACAAGACTAGCAAATTATTTAAATAATGATGCCAAAAAGCCATAAATAAAACCCAAAACAACCCCAAAGAGCTCATACTTACGATACACAGACACCAGGTTATAAAGGGCCCAGGTCGCCCAGTGCTGGCTGACTGGAGCTTGGCTCTGAGGGAGGAGCCGCAGAATGGGCTCGAACGACCTGAGACAGACGGAAGCAGATCTGAGCTTCAGATATTTTCATTTACTTCATAAAACAACATCTTAACACATAAAACACATAAAATCAGCTGGGATTTCTATGAGGCTGCAACAGGTAAGTGTCGGTTAAGAGGAACTGATCTGTGCCTCCATGCCCCCTCTGCTGGACATAACTGGCAGGACAGAGGGACATGATTCCGTAACCAAGCCACACCACCTATCTCCACAGCACATGGCTCATTACAACATTAAATAATGTTTACATTATGCTGCATTTTTCAGCACCTGCAAAAGTAGTAGCTGTTGTTGCTACTAGACTTTTCCACAGGACCAATCACAGTAACAGCCTCAAAAGGACAGAATGTTGACATACTGGCTTGTTTTAAAAGCTCAAAAGTAATCTATATAAATACACGGTCCGACAAGTTCAGTGCTGGGAAACGTCAGTGCCATGCACACAGCCCTGACCTCCTGAACCAACCTAAACAGCTTTGGGATGAACTGGAATGTCGACTGAGCGCCAGGCCTTCTCTACATATAAAAACACCTACTGTACGTTCATGACTTTCGGATTCGAGCCTGTACCTGTAGTTGATGTTGCGCTGAGACTTCACGTCCCAGCTCTGGATGGCGTCCCACATGTTCTTCATCACCTCCTCCCGTTTCGGGTCCTCCAGGGCCCACACCTCGGGCCCGTCGAACATGATGTGGGACAGGACCCCGCAGGCGTTGTAGGACACCTCGATCCCGTCCGCCTTGCTCTCCAGCAGGTTGCTGATTGAAGCGGGAGAAATGATGATGATTTAAAATCTACTGAGAAGACCGTACACGGGGAGTTCAATACGTTAAAGCCGCAGTCGTTACACCGGCTCACCTGAAGACTGTGACGAACTGGCTGGTGAGCAGCCGAGGTCGGAGCTCCCTGACCTCGGCCACGTTGCCCAGCAGACCCAGCATGTTCCGATGCAGCTCCTGTTTATCTGGAAACTTCTGTGGACGAGACACGGCAAAATAATAAACCCTCACGATTGCATGAATGCATTTTTGAACCATGTAACCCATCTCGATTTATTGTTCCTTAAATATAATCCTCTTACTTATGACGCATCTTGAATCTAGTAAGTGGTAAGCAGCATGTTCTATACTCTATATGGCCATAAGTATGTAGACACACCTCCTTATTATTAAGTTAGGGTGTGGTGTTTCAGCCACTGTCCCACTGTTATGTCTTGGATGAATTGGCATGTCTATTTCAAGGCAAGCTTCTTGCTTTTTATTTCAAAATCAGAGCCTGATCACACAAATGCACTTTTTTAAACAGTGAACAGGCACAAAGTCCCAAAAAGTCCTCTGGAAAGCCCACCCAGCACAAAGCTGGTGTTGGAATGGGAGCCTCATGGTCAGGCGTCCACATACTTTTGTCCGTACCATGTATAGTTGCAGTGATGTAATGTGATGTATTATGATGAATGTATAATTGTTAAAATATTAGAGGTTTTTTTTGGAACAGACTGTGCAGCTTTCACAAGAAAGACAGGCTCACAATCGACATTCCAATTCAACACAAAATGATCAGTGGGGTTGAGGACAGGGAGTTCCTCCACACCAAATTCATCATGTCTTTATGGACCTCGCTTTGTGCTACGAGGAAATAAAAAGTGCCTCAAAACTGCAAGCGTATTTTTATATAATGTATTTTATACACTAGATCACTAAAAGGGGTGTCCAGATATTTAGGTGCACTTTCCCCACCCGCTCACCTTTAAGCACTCCAAGAACAAGTCCATCCCATTACAGCTGAGGAACATCTGGCAGTTATCCGGCGTTTCGTCGGTGATGTTCCATAACGCGCTCCATGAGAACTCCATCACCTGATCACACTGTAAAACACATCAGCACGATTATCAGCCAATAAAAAGACAGAGGGGCAACAGGAAGGGGTTTAAGTTGAGACTCACCAGTCGGTCCTGCAGCTTCTTCTGTATTAAGTTTAACATGGTCTGTGGAATACAAACACAGAAGGTGAATTTACAAAAACGGTTCATAACATGTGCTCTAACACACCTGATTGATCATCTCATCAGATCATAAACAGGATCAACCTGTCAGTTTAATTTCAGCCCTTACTGGGGAAACTAACTGCACCTTTATACACCAGTGAACACCTTGAGGACGGATCGGAGTTCTGGTTCCCCTTTTAAGATTCTCCATGCTGCTTGTGCCAGTGGTGGAGAACCGTACAGCGCACAGAGAGCCACATTTTGACCTCTCTGAATTCCCCACCTCTAGTGCAGGTGCCTTAACCAGACAGCAGAGGTCGCAGTTGCACAGTGGCAATACGGCCCATTGGATTAGTTGAACCTGATGGGCACCCGGTAACAGCATGGCGATAGTGCTACCTGGGAATCAAGCGTAAAAAGCTTGAGAGCTTGAGACCTGGAGGAGGGACTGTGGTAGCTCAGTTGTTAAGCTACTGGACTAGTGAGCAGAAGGTTGCAGGTTTAAACCAGGTTGCCACTGTTGGGTCATTGAGCAAGGCCCTTAACCCTCAATTGCCTGGACTGTGTATGGTCACTTGTAAGTGCTTGGATAAAAATCATAAGCAAAAAATGCTATAAACAGCCCTAAAGAGTGAAGACTGGTGTATTAATAATGCCCCTGGTTTTGGATTGAGATCCCCAACAAGTTCACGCTCAGGTGTCCACATACTTTTGACCATATAGCGGTCGGATACTTAAATAAAATTAAGCGAGCGGACCTTTACGAAGCCCATCTTGCCGACGGCCTCTTTGTGGTCGTTGTCCACCTGGCAGACGAGAGCGTTACAGAGATGGACGGCGATGCGCTGGATGGACTCGTCCTGACGTGGAGGCTCCAGGATCTTCAGCAGTAGCAGATTGACGCGGTGATACTGGAACTCCAGCTCCTCGGGAATACTAAAATTACACAGAGTCAGGCAGCAGTTCCTCTGAACCTGTGAGGGAACAGACAGAAGGAATGCTTTAGTGCTTTAGTGACTAAACGGGCACGTGTTCCCACAGACACACTCCGAAATACTGCTGAGAGCCAATCAGGCTTTCGTCCTCACACACAGCTAAACATGTCCGATAAGTGGCCAGTCAAACTGGTAGCAGCACTGAGACTTGACCACCCAGGCACCCTATTCTGGTGGTGTTGCAGACTCACCGTGACCTCCTGGTACGGCTCCATCCCGTTGAGGACGACCTCGATGACCTGCCTGCGCAGCCTCACGCTCTGGTCGCTCCGATACTCCGTGTTGGTCAGATAGAAGAGAGCGGCGCTGCCCGTCACCTGGATGCTCTTGTCATACTTGTGACACTTCAGAGCAGCTATCACCAACTGAGAGAGGACAGGAGGACAGAAGCTTAGAGGTTTCATTATCACACATGTATGTTTTAAAACTGCAGTGATGCCAAATGGAATTAACCGCCCCCCACTGCTCCAAAAAATGGGAAATTTACCCTAATAGTGCAGGTACCTTGACCAAACAGCAGAGGTCGCAATTGCACAGAGGCAATAAAACACATTCAACTTTCACCCTCCTTAGGGCAAGCCAGTTGTGGCATGCACGAGAACAGGCATCGCCATACACGTTTTGGCTCGTTACAGGTAACAAGGATGCAGTAAATGCGTCTGTCTGTGCGTACCTGTAGTGCCCGGAGCAGCTGGCTGCAGTGCTGTATCCGGGCGATATCGAAGAGCTGATTGATGGCTCGATGTGCCAGTTCAGGACGGAACTCTGTGTAAGCCTCGATGGCGTTCAGCACCTGATCTTCATTCTTGGAGCCGGTCACCTGAACACACACACGTACAGACGCACACAGCTTTATCCAAGCGGCTATTAAACCCAGTACATACCAGTCACGGTAAACTTGAAGCAATCTGAGCAAGGCACTTTCCTGCTCCAGTGACTTGTCGAGCGTTTATTTGCTCCAGGTGGAAGTGTTTCTTTTTATCCCTGTTTCTCTATCACAGACTTGCAAAGACTGAAATTAACCAGGCTCAATCTGGCGTGGCTGTCAGCACACTTAAACTTTTTCTGGGAGAGAACCATCCTAGACGAGCGAGCTGCCAAAGAAGCAGCACAGCGTGATGGCTCTTCTCCAGACCAGGCCCCACGTTCGGACCCAGGTTGAGCACAGCCTGCGCTTGTTAATAAGGTGGGGTGCCACTCGTATCCTTTCTTTCCTCATGATCTTGTGACATCCAGTTCTCGGTTCTGCTCTGTCCTTGTTGGGTCCGCTTTCTCAGTCGCGGCTGCGGACGTTTTTGTGTCTTGTGTCTGTTACTTTGGTTGTTTCTGTTATTTAGGCCAATGTTTTTATTTACACTTTTTCTTTGTACCACATTATTTGCTCTAGGTGGGTCGGGCTACACCTGGCATGCCCTGTTACAGTGCGCTATTGGGAACAAACGTAAACATGGCATCTAACAGCAATTTCTACTTATTTGGTCAGCCTGAAAGTCTCGTGGTGTCATGTTTACCATGCTGCACTTAGCAGAAGTCAGGTTTACCTTGTAGGCAGGGATGTGTGTGACGTTACACAGTGTGGTGTTATACAGGCCCAAAAACTGCAGAGGCCTCTTCAGGTCCTGGAAGGGATAGATACTGCTTTTACACGGCTCAATGCTGCAACAGAGAGAGAGAGAGAGAGAGAGAGAGAGAGAGAGAATACAAGCGACGTTATTAGACACGGTCATTATAGTGTCTATAGGTTGATCAGACTCTCACGGCAAAAGATGTTTTCTGGTTTGGTAATATTCTAAAAAGGCAGAAACCACGGTCACACCAGAAACTTCCACCCGTCAGCTATCGACAGGGGTGTGACCACCCTGGGAACAGAAGATAGGGGGCAGAAATAGTGCACCGCTGTTCAGCAGTCACGTTCAGCTCAGGATCTGTGATCAGTAACAACTAAAAAGCACAAATGTACAGGACTATGTATATGTTACTACGTTTTTATAATGTCTATTTCATCTAATAATATCTAAAACATCCATTTTAAATCTTTAATCCTACCAGCAAAACACTCGTTGGTTGATATGAACTTGTGTATCTTAAATAAATGCTAATCTCTGTACATCCCCATACCGTGAAACCTATTGGTGTTTTCGTTTCCTACCTGGGGCGCCCCATGGCCTCCTCGATTGCCGGAACAGTGCAGTTGTCCAGCATGATGTGGCCTGAGATGTCCAGTGAGACGAGGTTCTCTAAACTCTGGACGATACTCGTGAGGATCTTCCTCGTCATCTTGAACTTTAAGGAGCGCTGGTTCTCGCGGGAGATGTCCAAGTGCCTGCGAATGTTCATACCAGTCAAAAACAATATGAATGGACGTTTTGCAGAAACTTTTTACTACACAAACTGATAGAGTACTAGTGGAGATGTGGGCGTGGCTCCGGAGCCCGTGGTCTGTGGACTCACCTTAAGCGGCTCAGACCGAGGACGGTGGCGATGAGCTCCTCGTTCACGTCCACGTTGTAGAGCACGAGCGAGGCCAGTTGGTCCCTCCACTGAGTGAGGAAGGCCGGGCGGGGCAGGACGGTAGAGGACAGGTCGAGCGCTCGGAGACACTCCAGAGGCTTCAGCAGAGCCTCCACGTCCATCTCGTGGGGCAAGTCTCCCAAGTTCAACACGCAAAGCCGTCTGAAGCCCTGAAAGGTGAACTTGGTGCCGTCGCAGCTCTCTCCGTCCTCGTCCTCGTCGTCCTCGTCCACGTCGCTGGACTTGCGGAAGATGTTGGAGCAGCCGAAGAGGCTCAGGGAGACGAGCGAGTGCCGAAAGTTGCGCAGGGTTCGGAGACTTCTGCCCGTCAGGTAATTGCTCGTTAAGTGGAGCTCGATTAGGTCCTGGAGAGATAAAATGAAGGTGGTTCAAACATTTACTGCCAGACCAATAAAGGCCTCCACTGTCGAAAAAATACATAAGAAAACCCACACTGATTATCTAGCTTTTTTAAATCTCTCAAGTCATGGAAAAACCCAACACTCTCCTCCCAATCTAGTCATATCCAATTCCCTGATCATATTTCACATCTACTACTGCAGACCTTCACTCCAGACCCAACAAATCAAATAAATCAAATGAATATTTTGCACCATTTTTCGGAGCAGCTTTGCTACCTAAAAGATAAACAAATATAATTTAACATGATCGATTTGTCAGTCGTGTTCGATTCCCGATTGCAACAGGATGAGGAGAGGCGCAGACTATCACGAGTGCAGTCGCCAGCAGCTTCGTTTCACCTACAGTGAGCATGACGGTCTCTGAACTGGACATCGGAGCGATGAAGAAGGTCGACTGGTCCAGCGAGTCCTGTTTTCTATGACATCGCGAGGATGCCTCCCAGTACATCCTGATACCGGATATCACAGGACTTCTTCAGATGTCTTGTGGAGTCCATGTGTCATTAGGTGGTTCTAATGTTTTGGCTCACTGGTGTAAAATAACATTTTACTGGTGTTTTATTTTAGGGTACCAAACACTGTCCACTTTCTAAAGCCAGCCAAGGAAGCTGCTACAGAAATCATGTAACCTGTTATTATTTATAATTATCACGCATTATGCGAGCACCTGCTTTCCGATGGCGTCGAGGTCTCTGTCTTGCACCACGTTCTCTCTGAGGTGCAGCCGGCTCAGTCTGGTGCTCCGGGGGTCTCTGAAGAGCTGGAAGAAGCCCTCCTGGGGTTTGAACCCACTGTCTGTGTGCACCAGCTCCATGTATCTGCATATGAGAAGCAAAACAGAAGAAGGGTCATCTATGAACAACTCAAGTTTGCTCCGACAGAATAAAAAACAAAAAGCAGTAATACTAACATGGTTGGGTGCTTTTCTTAAAGCTTTCTGTGTGTTTTTGGGACGCTACGAGCTAGTAGGTTATTGCTTAAAACAAACTGGCAAAATTTGTGAATAATAATAGACTCAAATCTCCACAAATAACATAATACTGCTATTATATAAATGTTCTAGCAATTATACACAAAAAGGTGACACATCTATGCAGCTGATGATCTAAAACCAACCCTGTATATGGTTTGTGGATTTGCAAAGTTAGACTGTAAACGATGGTAGAAAATAAGCTACTAAAAATAAACTCGAGCTGTGAGGGTTAAACATGCTGTTATAATATTGAAGAAAACAAAACTACGACATTTTATGTCATCTTTAAGCTTTAAAGACCATAAAAAAGCTGTAATAACAACAATAATACAATAATAAAGAAGAAGAGAAAGGCCGCCCGTGTGTACGTACACGTTAACGAGTTTATCGCAGATTTCACTGGGTAAGAAGACGTCGGGTCGCAGGCGCAGTCTGTCCCTCTCGGCCGTGTAACACATCGTTCTTCTGAGGTTCTTCAGGCAGAACACGGTGCACAGGGACATGAGGCTCTCCGGGTCGTCCCCCGCTTTGGCTGCCATGGCGAAGCACCCTACAGGCGACGGAGGAGAGGTTGGAGGAGAGTCAGGCCTCGGGCATCTGGAATGTGAAGCAGGCGAGGCCTAACGGAACAGAAACAATCGGTCACACAGAGCGTGTGTAGAGCAAGAACTACGGCTTTGTTTGTTATTAAAAGACTGGAAGACACCTTCTGGGCAAAGGTATGTAAAATAAAACTTTGTTTTACTGCCACACTCTTTGCTCACAGGTATAAAATAATTAAATAAACAAACGATACGCTTCTAACTTTGTGGCCTTTCTGTGTCTGTCTTTCTGTGTTTGTCATATTTGGTTGTGGAAGAGGTCCAGTGGCCTGCACAGAACTCTCTGGGGTGAATTGGGTTTCCAAAGAGACACTCGCTGATACTCTTAGAAAGTTGGAGACTTTTATAGCTGCAAGAATGCTGATCACTTCTCTGTGTTCATATAAACAGGGGCTAGTTTGCTTACACCTAGACCCACAATCATTGTGCTAGGAGAGTCTACAAAGCTCTAAACATTCAGGAATATTACTAGTCATTTTAATTGACTGTAGGAACTGAAATCTGTACATGGAACAGTGGTCTGTTTGCGAATGTCAGGGAAAAAACACAAACGTCCTCAAGCTGAGAGTAGAATTGAACATTTTGGAATGATCTTCTTGATAACCTGACCTCAATCCTGTAAAAGATCCTGTAAGTCTGTGTGATAAAAAAAATAAATGCAAACGAATAAAGTGATCACAGATCCACAGCGGCAAACGGTGGATTCAGAAAGTATTCACACCTCTCGACTGTTTTTGCACCATTTATTTCATTGCGGATTTTATTTTGAACGAATATAATTGCCATTTAAACCATCAACCTACATCTAATCACACAGAATGACAAAGCAAAACAGATTTCAGAAAACCAACAATAAACTCAAATCCATGAAGGTTTCTGTTGGTTCAGTATAAAATACGTACAGCCCCTTAGTGCCTGCTAAATTATTCTGGATCATAAGAAATGACTTAGTAAGTACACTGATCAGCCATAACATTAAAACCACCTCCTTGTTTCTACACTCACTGTCCATGTTATCAGCTCCACTTACCATATAGAAGCACTTTGTAGTTCTACAATTACTGACTGTAGTCCATCTGTTTCTCTGCATGCTTTGTTACCCCCTTTCATGCTGTTCTTCAATGGTCAGGACCCCCACAGGACCCCCACAGAGCATGTATTATTTAGGTGATGGATGATTCTCAGCACTGCAGTGACACTGACATGGTGGTGGTGTGTTAGTGTGTGTTGTGCTGGTATGAGTGGATCGGACACAGCAGCGCTGCTGGAGTTTTTAAACACCTCACTGTCACTGCTGGACTGAGAATCGTCCACCAACCAAAAATATCCAGCCGACAGGGCCCCGTGGGCAGCGTCCTGTGACCACTGATGAAGGTCTAGAAGATGAGCGACTCAAACAGCAGCAATAGATGAGCGATCGTCTCTGACTTTACATCTACAAGGTGGACCGACTAGGTAGGAGTGTCTAATAGAGTGGACAGTGAGTGGACACGGTATGTAAAAACTCCAGCAGCGCTGCTGTGTCTGATCCACTCATACCAGCACAACACACACTAACACACCACCACCATGTCAGTGCCACTGCAGTGCTGAGAATCATCCACCACCTAAATAATACCTGCTCTGTGGGGGTCCTGACCATTGAAGAATAACATGAAAGGGGGCTAACAAAGCATGTAGAGAAACAGATGGACTACAGTCAGTAATTGTAGAACTACAAAGTGCTTCTATATGGTAAGTGGAGCTGATAAAATGGACAGTGAGTGTAGAAACAAGGAGGTGGTTTTAATGTTTAATGTTTTGCACATTTATGGAATGAAGCATTAAATCTAGCACTGTGTTAAACGTGTGCACATTTATTAGTCTGGGTTTTGAGTAAATTCAGTAAATTTATATTACATTTACATTTGCAGAATTTTGAAGACACGTTTATCCAAAGCGACTTACAGTACTGAGTCAGGGTTAAGGGCCTTGCTCAAGGGCCCAACACAGGCAACTTGGCAGTGATGGGGCTTTAACCAGCAACCTTTTGATTACTAGTCCAGTACCTTAACCACTAGGCTAGAAATGAATAGAAAATGTTCACTAAAATAAAGAGAAATGTCGTTTTTAGGATTGTTCTGTGTTAATTATGTGTTAACTTAATATATTCTGGGGGAGCAGGGGTGCACAAACTTCTGCACACTTACACTAATGTCATATCTGGACTCGTCAGGCCAGCTCATCTACACCTCGGTTATTATTAGCTTAATTAGCTGATTAAACACACAGTTGAGTATTTAATTTCTAAATAAATCATGAATATAAAATCTGCAGGGATGTATTTCATTATTACTAGAAGTTGTGACTCGTAGTGAGGTGAAGTTTGATTAATAAATAAATCGGAATGTTGTCACTAGTGTAAGTTAGCCTCACAGCTAATGCTGCTAACCTGTACCTGCACTGTTTGTATGTATAAGTGCTAATGCTAATGCTAACGCTTGCAGCAGTGGGTTCGGTTAGCATTCAGTGCTAACAGTGAGTGAAAACAGTGTGTAACAGTGATGACAGTCACATTACAGTGAGATATTTACCTGACTGACGCTTCACCACCGACACGCAGATGACACAGTGACTGTAAGCGCTGTTAATGACTAAATTAAGTGAATAATTCTTTATTAAGCTTTCGCTTTCTCCTCAGCTGCTCTCGCCCTGATGTCAACAAAACAACCTTCAACATCCGGGTCACCTCAGCAACCAGAAGGCGGAGGGACTGAATATAATTATTATAATTTTTTCTTTATTAGTATATTATTACACTATTATTATATACTTATTATTTCACAATCAGCATTGTTTACTGATATGTCACTGGGATGCCGACCGCCACATGTGTCCTGTGTACCTGGGTTCGAACCTTTGCCTCCTGTAACTGTCTGAAAGGACGTTTGGCATGTTCTCACCCTGTTTTGTGTACACTATGAGTTCCAAAAACATGCATAAAGTGGACTGGCTGTTCTAAACCCCCTTCCTACCCACCACAGGTGTAAGTGAGTGATTAAATAAACGTCTAGGCAAATCTAGTTTGTTTGTTTATTAGGATTATAACGTCATGTTTTACACTTTTTGGTTCCATTCATGACAGGAACGGTAGCTACTCGTTACACAAGGTTTATCAGTTCACAAGTTTATATCAAACACACTCATGGACAATTTAGTGTCTCCAATTCACCTCACTTGCATGTCTTTGGACTGTGGGAGTAAACCCATGCAGACACGGGGAGAACATGCAAACTCCACACAGAAAGGACCCAGACCACCCCACCTGGGGATCAAACCCAGGACCTTCTTGCTGTGAGGCGACAGTGCTACCCACCGTGCCCGGCAAATCTAGTAGGTGATTGTGAGGTATCCACGACCCAAATGTAGTTTGGTCCACACCTGTGCTGGAGCTGCATTTATACATTACGTTTCACCCTCTTTGCACCACATTTTGGATATACCTAATTCCCCTATGCAATCTGGCGACCTCTGCCTGGACCGCAGGTTAGAGCACACCCCCTCAGACACGTGTAAAAACTGCCGGCTGCATCTTTAACTAACCAGCAAGAGAGTTCAAGTTCAAGAGAGGCTTTATTGTCATTTCAGCTCTATACAACTAAACAACGTTCCTCCAGGACCAGTGTGCAACACAGAACACAAAGTGCAAGACAGTACAATATACACAGTGCAAATAACAACAGTACAAATAAATACAAGAGACATTTCTAATCTAAAAAAGTAATTAAGGGAGACAAGACTGAAATGTGTGATCCTCAGCACGTTTACAGCAAGGGCCACGCTACTCCTTCCCGTGATGGATTGGTGTCCTGTCCGGGGTGTGTTACTACATTACCTAGTGATCCAGACCAACTGTATAGAATATTATTCAGTACTGTAATCAAGAAATTAATTTACAGCTGCATTCTGTTGAAATGACACCATTATTCAGGTTTGTAGATTTGTTTGTTTGTTTTTAATTCTACACAACTTAGGTTAAGTTATGGAATTCAGACAATACCACATTACTGTATAATTCATTTCAGAATTTTCCATAACTAAGTATTTCATCATTTCTTTTAGATCAGTTTGGATTGTTTGGATTCATTTTTTACACAGACATGTTTATCCTTAGCTCTGCAAAGACTCACTGTAGATGACTTGGTACTGTTTATTTATTATGTTTTACACTTTGGTTACATTCATGACAGGAACGGTAGTTACTGCTTACACAAGATTCATCAGTTCACAAGTTTAATATCAAACACAGTCATGGACAATGTCGTATCTCCAATTCACCTCATTTGGACGTCTTTGAACTGTGGGAGGAAACCGGAGCTCCTGGAGGAAACCCACACAGACACGTGGAGAACATGCAAACTCCACACAGAAAGGACCCAGACGCTCCACCTGGGAATCAAACCCAGAACCTTTTTGCTGTGAGGTGCCACCCAACTTGGTACTGTTTGTAGTACTGGTTTGAGTGTAATTAACATAGCAATGACATGCTAGTGTGTGTTGGTCTGGTATTTAGGTGCAGCAGTGTTGTTGGGATTTTTTTTAACACTTCAGTGTCAATGCTGGGAGGAGAGCAGCGCTCTAACCAAAAATATAAAGCCAACAGCTTCCTGTGATCAGTAAACGTCCACTGCTAAAAGACTAGAGGAGGAAAATAAGTATAAAAATCCCAACAACACTACTGCACCTGAATACCAGACCAACACACACTAGCATGTCATTAACATGTTAGTTATCAGTGCAGTGCTTAGAATGGTCCACAACATAATCAGCGGGGGTCTTGTGGAGTCCCCTTGTCTTAACATTAATGGATGGGTTATAGGGTACAGTGCAACAAACAGGCCACAGTCAGTAATTGTATGAAGTGTCTGAATATGAAAGGATTAGCTGATGTAGCGGCTAATTAATGTGTGTTCAAAATAGATTAACTAAGTTTCAGTGAGTCTGTGCGTGTATTTATAAACAATAAAGATTCCCATAGTTTAAACAGTTAGTACATGAAGATATGTGACATTTTATTTATATTGTATTGATTTTGTTTATTTAAATCGATTAACATCGATCGTTTTTGGTTTGTTTCCCGGCCGGAGTGTTTTTGTTGCGGCACACTGCTGCTCCTCTCAGTTCCCCTGACAGAAGCAGCAGTGTTGGTTTCATCTGAAGCAGCTCAACATGTCGACTTCATACAGAAACAGGTCAGAATAAATGACATTTCACTTAATTAACTTTAAATAAAAGTGCGTGTGGAAGGAATAGAAAGGAAAGATTTGATTGTAATGCTGTTATTGTCTGTTTCGGCGGTGAGTAATTGTGCTAAGCTAAGCTAGCTGTATAGAGGAGCGGCCGGGTGTTCAGGTGAATTAGAGGCAGCAGCTCAGTCCTTATTTATACATTTAATATGTTTAAAATGTCCACAAACAACAGTTAACACTCTTTAAGTCATAATAAATATCACAAAGTGGTTTAGTGTGTGTACCTGTTATTTATTTATGTATATATTATTAGGTGGAGTACTAATTGAAAGTTTGTGCACCCCTGCCTGACCACATGACATTTTGCTGATGACATCTTTGAAGTGAATAAAAATAATAAAACATGAACTATTTAAATTATTATTATTTCTTCAAATGTTGATACACAGTTAATAATATTAATAAATATTTATTTCAGCATGTGCTAAAGTTTGGACACTCTCTAAGTTCTCTAAAGACTCATTGGTTAAGGTACTGGACTAGTGATCAAGTCGTCACAGTTGGACCCCTGAGCAAGGCCCTTAACCCACAATTGCTTGCTTTGTGTTCAGTCACAACTGTAAGTCACTCTGAATAAATGCTGTACATGTAAATGATCTTGCCTAGTGTCTATTGATAAAGAGGCTGATTTTGTAGTGAGTGCAGTCAAGGAAGACCTAACTATATGGGCACAGAGAAGTCACCAACTGTATGATAATCACTAATAAGGAATTAGAAGCTTTTAGAAGGATTAGAAGGTTTATACATCTTCAAATGAATTAACTGAGCTGCTGTTTGTTTTTTTAAATGTTTTTCCTTTAGGTTGTCAATCGTGAGGTTGAGGGTTCGAAACCCGGCTCTGTAAAGCAGCCACTATTAAACCGTACAAAGGCTGACCCTGGGCTCTGACCCCAACGTACACGTATAGATGTATATACGGCAAATAACGACATTCTGATCCATTTTCTGAGGTTTGAGTGTTTTTAGATGCAGGTTTGAGGGTTTTGGTGTTTCAGGTTCAGCCTCGACTAGGATCAGTAATAACTGCCAGATCTCCTAAATTCCTGAAGTGAAAACAGTCAGTAGTTGAACTTTAACTTTTAAAGTTAGACTTTAACTTTATAAGTGACTTTGTAGTTCAGCGCTGTGTCTCACAAAAGCAGCTGAACATCTCAGGCCTTGATGACCAATCATGACCTGGATTAAAGTTCTCACAGCCCTGGTCTCTGCATGGTTCCTAGCCAAGAAACCAGAGTTAAATTTTTACAGAATGTTATGTTTGGGTTTGTATGGGTGTTATGGTACTGCACGTTAAGTCTGGTTAAGTCTGTCTAGCAGGATCTGACACTAGTGGACACGATTAGCGAGGGAAGGACGGGTGGGGTTCAGCCTCCCTGCCCCACAATAGTGACTCAAAATACAGTCTTAATGTTCACATGAGCAGCAAAGGAATGTACGAATGCACCGGCGCTCAGCGACTTTGCAAGGGCGCCTTTCAGCCAGCAAAAGTCGCTAGAATAAATAGATGCAAACTTATATATTTAAATGTATTTATTATGTATTTTTCTCTCGTTTTGTTGTCGAATGACAGGATCCAGGAGTTTAAGGCGGCCCTGAGCGAGGAGAAGATCAACCTGAAGGCGCTGCAGGAGCTCTGCTTTGGCGGTAACGTCCGACATGAACCTTTTTCTTCTCAGTTTTCTGTCCTCATGCTGAAATCGTACTGATATTTATTTGTCTTGTCGTTTCTCCGCCTCCGGTTTCTGGCGTGCATCAGGAATTCCATTTGAGGGTGGAATTCGATCCCTGTGCTGGAAGGTGAGTCCACTCACTCACTCACTGTCTGGAAAAAATGACTTAAAAATACTTGAAAAGCTCAAAGTCCACTTATTAAAGATCAGTAAAGCCATGACAGTCTTTTACATACAGAATAATGTACACAATACAGAACAAAAGTATCTGGACACTCTGCCTAATTATTCAGTTCAGTCTTTCAGTCTAGTTGCTAAAAGCTGCACCTGGCGTCCTCATACTTTTGGTGCATGTACAAGGGTTTCCATGTTAAACGTACTGCCTAAATGTTTCACTGTCAGCCAAACAGGCTCCTCAATTGCCGAAAAGCAAATGAAACTGCATTAAAATGTCTCTAATGTTGTGTTATTTTTATCAGATCTTGTTGAACTACCTGCCCCACGATCAGACGCTATGGGACTCCTTCCTAAAAAAGCAGAGGTAAGATATATGTGGTGCACTTTGAAGTCAGAAGCATGGTATAGGTTAGGATCACCCTTCAGAATGTGAATGGGGATGTGTGTTCTGTAGCGCCGGTGCACGTGAGGCTGAGCCATCTCGGGTAACACGGAACTCTTTTAGGTGTGTTGACCATATTAGGCTGGTGGTCATAATGTTTTGGTTTAGCGTTGTATACGTCTCACCCATCTCACCCTGGACATCATCTGTTCGACCTGAGGTTTCTCTGGAAAGCACTTTAGGTCAAACAGGCTAAAAACAGTTGTTTATCTTTTTATAAATGTAGTTTTATTCTTTTTATTTAATAATTTTTAGGCATACATACATACATACATACATACGTACGTGTGTATATGTATATACTTTTTGTTCCTATGTTTACTTAATATCAATTAAGTTTGGTCACCCTTTAAGTTGTAAAGACTCAATGGTTAATGTACTTGACTAGTGATCAATTTGCCACTGTCGGACCCCTGAACAAGGCCCTTAAAGGCTAAGCACCAGCTAATATTGAAATTTTAAACACATACATGCATCGAAAGTTGAGTTCCTAACTTGTGATTATTGATAGTTAGAAAACATTTTTTTTTACAAATTCAAGGAATACGGCTTAAAATTCTGATGTTTTGCGTCGCTCGCGGTGTTCGGATTCTGTCACAGGCGTCGCACGTGTGACGTAGATGGTGGACAACAACTCAAGAAGTTGAATGTTAGGCGATGCAAAATGATTAAAAGCTGCGCTGTGTTTGGCTGCAATAATTCAATTCAACACCAACACCGATTTGATATTATCGCCAAATATATCAATATTATATATCTAGATAGATATATAGATGAGGCAGCTTTAGGACAAATCAAATGCGTGTTTATTGGTAAATACTGAACAGAGCAGGGATGCGCTATAAGGATGCGCGTCTTTTCTCTATTAAAAAAGGTTTAAATTTAGCTTCTATCCTAGGCTAGATATACACTGTAAAACGAAAAAAAAGTGTTTAGGCTAAATATTTTAAAAGCACTAATCTGATCAAAATATGGTATACATAAAAATAGAATAAAGGCTGAAAGACCTTAAACCTGCGTTATCATGCGCGCTAAACCAACACATTCACCTGATGTGGTTTCAGAGAGGATCTGAGAGGGGTAGCGATGTTCCCCTCAGCACTAAATCTCTCTCTGATGGTGCTCGGTGCACTAATACACACCTGTGCTGTACCTGCATGCATACTTTACAGAGCAGAGCAAATCTAGCCTGGTTATCGCGCCAATATTACCCATCTATTTAGTAGGTATAATTAACATAACAATATATACTACATTTTAAGTTATTATTCGTTTCAATACATTTTTATTCAACGAAAAAATACATTTCAATCATTCCAGCAAGAGAGTGTCTGCAGGCTGCAATGCCATATTAACCGTCATTAAGTGTTTTAGAACGCCGAGGCTGTTTAAATATAGTCTATATTACAATTATTTTATTGAGTGTGAACCATTAATAAACTTGCCTATAATTACTGTTGCCATTGTTTCCATTTTAAAACACAAAGCCTGACACTCAGAAAGAAAGAAAGAAAGAAAGAAAGAAAGAAAGAAAGAAAGAAAGAAAGAAAGAAAAAACGTTATACAGGCACCCCCACTGTCACTGCAGATTAATCCTCTTCATTAAATTCAGAAATAGCTTCGGAATCTGAAAAACCAGCACTGGAAAATTCGCTGTCCAAGTCAGTCATAACGGTGTAGTAGTACACTGTTGTCCACCAGTGACGTCACGCTGTAACTTCCTGGAATTTCCGGAGCGACCTCGGGTTTTTCCGTCAATTTACTTGAAATCGTCGATTTTTGAGTGAATTAAACAAGTTATTTACATTTTATTCACGTGTATGGTTTTTAACTAGCTAAAATAATGTGAAATATTTAGAGAGGTCCATTAGGTGGTGCTTAGCCTTTAAGTTGATAGGTGCACTTGCCAGGGCGCTTTCAGTGCAGGTCCCAAGCCCAGATACAACAAGCAAAAGAAACAAATTCGTTTGTGTTTGTGATCAGAGAAATCTACGCACAGTTCCTGAAGGAGATGATCATCCAGCCGGGTATCGCCAAAGCTAACCTGGGTCTGTCCAGAGAGGACGTGACCATGGAGGATCACGTGAGTACGACGTTCATTTCTCTCTCTGAGAACGAGCTGATCAGATCTATTTTCTGTTTGTTTACGCTGTGCTTATTTTCTTCAGCCGTTAAACCCGAACCCGGACAGCCGCTGGAACAACTACTTCAAGGATAACGAGGTTCTGTTACAGATCGATAAGGACGTCAGGTGCGTCACGCCGGGAGTTATAATCTATGTAATATTTTATTTACCCGGTCCACCTGACGGGGAGGTTTCGTCTCCTCCGTGTTCCTCCAGGCGTTTATATCCAGACATGGCGTTCTTCCAGAGACCCACCGACTTCCCCTGCCGGCTGATCCTCCATTCACAGAACGAGTACGAAACTCTGAGGCGACGCGTGGAGCAGAGCACGCTCAAGGCTCAGACTGTCAACCGCAACCGCAGCGGAGTCACCAACGTGAGTGTGTGTGTGTGTGTGTGTGTGTGTGTGTGTGTGTGTGTGTGTGTGTGTGTGTGTGTGTGTGAGAGAGCGAGCGAGCGGAGGTTTGTTTAATAGAATTCATCTGCTTTATACCAGCCGTTCTTCACCCGGGGCCGACTGGCATCGTCAGGGGTGACGCCAAACAATACTGTGATGCCTTACTATCCTATTCTCCCCTGATTTAGTCATATCCATTCCCTATTGTGAGTCCTCTGCCCCTTTCACGACCCCCAGACCACCACACGCCCCCTCATGTCCAATCTGCACCTGCTTCTTATCACATGTCGGTTCTGGGTTCTCGCACAGAGCCAGATTATGTACGGACAGCCACACTAAGCTCCATGCCCCCCCCACCACACACACACACACTCATGCAGGCGCCCAGAATCAAACCTGGAGATCGCATTTCACTATACGCTGTATTGCATTGTTGCATGTTCTACTGACCTGGCTGTGCCAAGCGAGGAAGGTCAAAGCGCCCTCTGCTGTCTGGTCGAGGTACCTGCAGAAGTGGTGGTTGATTTGCAGAGTGCTCAGTGTGTCTCTCAGTGTATGTTATGGCTCTCAGTGAGGCTCTAAGATGCTGAAAGAGAATTGGCAATACTGAGGGAATGGGCAGGCGGGTACCTGCTAGCTATGGGTGTGGCTAAAACACCTGAACTCAATAATTTTTTGTTTCTGATCGTTTACTCTGATCCTCAGGTGAGCTCCCCGGGCAAGGCGCTAAACCTGTACCCCTCGAACGAGTACGAGGTTCTGCCGAACGGCTGCGAGGCGCACTGGGAGGTGGTGGAGCGAATCCTCTTCATCTACGCCAAGCTGAACCCGGGTATCGCGTACGTGCAGGGCATGAACGAGATCGTCGGGCCCATCTATTACACCTTCGCTACGGACCCCAACTCGCAGTGGAAAGGTAAGCGCGGTCACACACCTGAGCTAGCACCGAAGGCTGATTGAGATCTGACGACGTTCCCTGGCGTTCCGTCGTTCCTCAGAGCACGCGGAGGCCGACACCTTCTTCTGCTTCACCAACCTGATGTCGGAGAACCGCGACAACTTCATCAAGAGCCTGGACGACTCGCAGTGCGGCATCACGTACAAGATGGAGAGCGTCTTCTCCATGCTGAAGGAGAAAGATCTGGAGCTCTATATGAAACTGGTGAGCGTGAAAAACCTGCCACACCCGTTACCTGACGTGGTTTGATGAATTTGGTGCATAGGAATTTCAGTGGCCTGCGCAGAGCCCAGAGTTAAAACAGCTTTGGGATGAATTGAGGCTTTTTTATTTATTTATTTCTCCTGTTCTCCCCCCCTGCAGCAGGAGCAGAACATCAAGCCGCAGTACTTCACGTTCCGCTGGCTCACCCTGCTCCTCTCTCAGGAGTTTCTCCTCCCCGACGTCATCCGGATCTGGGACTCGCTCTTCTCCGATCAGGATCGTTTCCACTTCCTGATTCTCGTCTGCTGCGCCATGCTCACGTAAGCCTGATTTCTTTCTCTTCACTTCTGATTCTGCAGGATCTAAACGTGCTGCATTAAATATTGTAGTAAATTTAATACAATGCTGTAGTTTTTATTACTGCCAGCAGAGGGCGCCAAATGCAAAGCGCTTTATCCCTTATCTGAGCCACGTTATGTGGGTTGTTAAAGGTCCTGGTTTCGATCCCTAGGTGGAGCAGTTCGTGTCCTTTCTGTGTGAAGTTGGCATGTTCTCCCCGTGTCTGTGTGGGTTTCCTCCCACAGTCCACAGTCGTGCAAGTGAGGTGAACTGGAGATACAAAATTGTTCATGACTGTGTTTGAACTTGAACTGATGAATCTTGTGTAAGCAGTAACTACCTGTCCTGTCATGAATGGAACCAAAGTGTAAAACATCACGTTACAAATAAATTAAATAAATAAATATAAATGTAATACAGTGATGTAGTTTTTTCTAGCTACCAGCAGAGGGCGCCCAAAGCAAAGCGCTTTACCCTTATCTGAGCCAGGTTATATGGGCCGTTAAAGTTCCAAAAGTTTATCGACACACTTGTAATCATTTGTTTTAATTCTGTTTTACGTTTTAGTTTGATCCGGGATCAGTTGCTGGCGGGTGACTTCACAACAAACATGAGATTACTCCAGGTACCACCCACACCCCCTGCATTACATTTACATTTTCGTCATTTAGCAGATGCTTTTATCCAATGCGACTTAACATGCTGTAATGGTATACAGTCTAAGCAATTGAGGGTTAAGGGCCTTGCTCAAGGGCCCAACAGTGGCAGCCTGGCAGTAGTGGGGCTTGAACCAGCATTATTACAAACAGATCCTCTATGTTTATATGAATCATTTTAACTTTATTATAATCCTCCTAATCAAG
Source organism: Trichomycterus rosablanca (assembly GCF_030014385.1). Lineage (NCBI taxonomy): Eukaryota > Metazoa > Chordata > Actinopteri > Siluriformes > Trichomycteridae > Trichomycterus > Trichomycterus rosablanca. The sequence goes on from NC_086003.1 coordinate 573,240, forward strand.
ATTCCTTTACCATCCATTCAAATGCTCTTTTAACTCAGTGGGCCTTTGCAGAAGAGTGGAGGCTGTTATAGCCACAAATGGAGGCCAACTCCATTTTGGAACAGGATGTATAACAAGTTCATGTTCTGGTGTCCACACACTTTTGGCCATGCGGTGCATTGGATCAGTACAGTGTGTTGTGAGAGGTGGTAAACGCAGACGTGCTTCATTATCAGCCTGACCAGGCATTCTTTGCTTAACACTGCAACAGTGACTCCTACTGTCCAGCCAGGGCGCTGACATAAGTGCTGAGACTGTCTGTAGGAATCGTCAGGCTGAAGAGCTACGTACTTATTCTAGGGACGGTTTACTGTCAGTCTGAAAGCTGAGTTAGATGACTAGACTGTGTAGAAGTCTTTTATGATTGTGCTTGTTATTATTTATTGGGACCAACCTGTGTGTGTGTGTGTGTGTGTGTGTGTGTGTGTGTGTGTGTGTGTGTGTGTGTGTGTGTGTGTGTGTTGTAGGATTACCCTATTTCCGACGTCCACACTATCCTCACCAAGGCGAAGGAGCTGCAGGGCGGCTCGTAGCTTCCCGGCGCTCGTTCGGAGAACCACGCTAACACACTAACCACGATGACCGCGGCGCCCCATGGCGTCCTGGAAACGATGCCGTCTTTCAGACATTGCATTATGGAAAACTACAAGAGGACCTTATCGCTTGAATATTGGGCCACGCCTTTCTTAGTCAGACTGTGTGTGTGTGTGAGAGAGATTTAAATTGCACCGAACACTCGAACGGATCAAACTCACGTCGATCAGACGCGCCTCAAGTGTTCAACACTCCGAAACTCCCAAATTATCTTTTGTTTTGTTGTTGTTTTTTGCTGAATGAAAGAGTTTTGTAATTTTTTTAAAAACATTTTACTTCGTACACATTTACTTTTATTAATTGTTGGGGTTTTTTTGTATGATGATGTATCAAGACAGAGTTATTCGACATTTGATCAGACTAAAATATTCGATATTCATGTTTTGATAATCAGAAGTAAAATCAACTAATCGTGGAATGTAACCTGGACCGTCCGAACGTTCTCATACAGGTCCGGCCACACCAGAGTGTTGGATGTGTGTTCCATGCACGACATGTCCTGTAGTGTACCAGGTCGCTCAGCTGGAGCTGGAGTTCAAATCTCAGCTCTGCTATCAGCCGGTCTGGTGCCTACACAGACACACGGTTGGCTGAGTGCCTGTAGGGGTGGGACAGTGGCAGAAACAGGGTTCCTTATTGCTGGTGCAACCTCTGCTGACCAGTTGAGGACTGATCGCGGGTGGCTCTGTGTGACCGCCTCGGGGGTGGGCGTGGCAGCAGCGACAAGAGAGAGGCAGACTACAATTGGACACAACTGGATTGGGTGTAAACAAGGGCAAAAACAGAACAAACAGTCCAAAATGAATGTAGAACCTGGTTTGATCTCCTGGTTCATGTTTGGACTTTCAGTTTCATTCCAGTTTTGGCTTTATATCCTCCAGTTTCAGCCTGACCATGCTGACTTCATAAAGAGACAGGAATGGTGAGTTCCTGGTGTGGTTGGATCCTAAACTATTAATAATGTGGCTTTATTCAATTCTGGATTGAGGGGCACCTCACACCACCCTGTTTCTGATGACTGTCCTACTGAACTCTACCAGACCAGAACGGTTTGGATTCAACACAGTGTTTAATGATAATGGTATTAATCCCCGAGCTGCTCTGACTGCTGCATGCAGGTGCCTCTGTCCCGTCATCCTGAAGAGTTTAGTTTAGTTTTATTGTTTCATGCTCTGTTTGAGGATGTTTGATGTTCGTGTCTGTTTTTCACCACCGTGAAACCGCCGCTGGTCGGGTTCTCCGGTGAACCTTCTGAAGAAGCAGCCTGTTAGTGCTGAAGCATGATGATCATCCTAATCTCTACTAATCCAAGTCATGTATTCCTGATGATCCGAGTTACTGCAGCGTGTTTTCGTCCTTACTGATTGTCCTGACGCAGCACATGAATGTTTACAGTATTCCTCATTCTGGAAACGGAAACTGAATTAAAAATGCTGGAATGGAAGGAATGGAAATAAGTAAATAGGGACGTGCCGATATATATTTTTTTCACACGTGACCACGGCCTGATATTTTATTCTATTTATTTTAGATTATGTAGAGCGTTTGTGTCCACGAAATTAATCACAGAATCAAAGCGGCACTGCAGGGTCGACGTTACCTGTGGACAGGAGACACCCACACTACCAGTTTGAGATGAATTGGAACTTTTATTATGAGCAAGCCCTTTTCGTCCAAGGTCAGGTGTCCACATACTTTTGACCATATAGCGAGTGTATATCCGCCTGCATGTCTCCTTTCAAATGATAAACCTACTTTATTTCAGCCTGAAACACCAAATATGATCAGAAATAATATCCTGCATGTTAAACGCCGTGTATTTTGTTTTATTGATTATTGGCACATGTTTGTATGCAGATCAATCGCTTGATTTATTGATTTGTTGTTGGGTTTTTTTGGCACTGAATGGTTTAAGATGAATGAATCTGATTGCTCGATGTTTACGTTCCCAGATCTTTATAATACGAAAGAAAAATGCTTTTCGAGGTTCTGATTGTTTTATTAACACTTAAGTGTTTTTGGAAAAACGACATTGTGTGTGTGTGTGTGTGTGTGTGTGTGTGTGTGTGTGTGTGTGTGTGTGTGTGTGTGTGTGTGTGTGTTCATTCTTACCTTAATGCATACATTACAGTCTTGTGCAAAACACCTTTGAGATGAATTGGAACCTCTGTAATGAGCCAGGCATCCTCATCCTCCGTCAATACATGCAGTCTAGAAAAGTACGGTGGATCAGCTCCGTATTAATGCCAGTTTTCAAGCTCAATAATTAGGTGTCCACATACACTAAATGGACAAAAGTAATAGGACGTCTTCAAATTTTTTTATTACTGTGTTTTAGCCACAACAGTTGCTAACAGGTGTAATAAATCAGTTATATACAGTTAATATAAAGCTAAGCATAGGATTATCTTAACAGAGCAGCCTTACAGACTGTTGAATGTGATAGAACGTCAACCTGAGTAAAAAATGAGTGGAACAATGTGTTCTTTTAAACCTGAATCAGCTTTATGAAGCTTCTCTCTGTGTTTACTGTAGCCTTTATGTGCGTGTTAAACAAGCTGTGAGCTTCAATGTGACATTTTTGCTCCAGTCTGGTGACAAATTTGTTCTACTGGCCGGATTTTTGAGATTCCGGAGATACGCAGAGCTGCAGTGTACTTCATACTGCCTGGTCACGGTCACCCTATTGTCTGGTTCTGCCAGTAAAACGATATCAGAAATATGTAGCCTTGTGAGTGTATATTGTAAACAAAAGAGTTCTTCAGAATATCAGAAGAAAGTCAGTTTGACCACAAACCACATAGATTCAACATTTTATTCCTGGTCCTCTTTCATGTTCCATCTTTCACTAGAGAAGATTCAGAAGGATCAGTTTAACACTTGTCCTTGTTTCAAGTGTTTTCAAACCTTAATTTAGAGCTAAACACCCTGCACGCCAGCACAGACCTTGAATCTCATGGTTTGTTTCTAGGGAGATCTAAGCATGTTCCTTTGGGTGAAAAGCTCAACGGGTTCGTGTCCTGCTGAACTAGTATTTATGGCTCATGTTTCTGAAGAAGAACAGTTTTTGTGTAATTTCGGAGCTTTTTCTCCTGACCATTCATGAGAAAACTGAACCACTGGCATCATAATGAAATATCCTCGACTGTTCCATTTGATTACTGGGAGAAACGATTTACACTGACTGACAGATGCTAGACACTAGTGCTAGTCCATAATCCAGTGGTTCTCCACCTTCTTGTCTTGCGGCACAGTGGGTAGCACTGTCGCCTCACAGCAAGAAGGTCCTGGGTTCGATCCCCAGGTGGGGCAGTCCAGGTCCTTTCTGTGTGGAGTTTGCATGTTCTCCCCGTGTCCGTGTGGGTTTCCTCCCACAGTCCAAAGACATGCAGGTGAGATGAACTGGAGACACTAAATTGTCCATGACTGCTCAATATAACCTTGAATGTAACTAAAGTATAAAACATGATGTTAAAATCCTAATAAACAAACAACTTCTTGTCAAAGGGCAACTGTCAGATTCATGGGGCGTAAACATAAAATATAACATTTTCAGCATTTTGCAGACGCTTTTATCCAAAGCGACTTACACAATGAGCAGTTGAGGGTTAAGGGCCTTGCTCAGGGACCCAACAGTGGCAACTTGGTGGTGGCGGGGCTTGAACCGGCAACCTTCTGTTTACTAGTCCAGTACCTTAACCACTGAGCTATCACTGGCCCAGTGATATTACAGCCATATTACAGTCAGTACAGGTCTTACACACAAACTTTTAGGCCGCAGGTTCAGAAGCCCTGCTCTAGTCTATTAGGTATTAAATACAGACAGATTATTCAGGGTTGAACCTTCAGCTGTTCTGCACGTTTTCTAAGAGCATCTGCTCAATGAATAAACCTGACTTGAGCTCCTCCGTGGTTTATTTCCTCCATAACTCAACTTACCCCCTCGCTCTGCTTTGGTCGTTCTCAGTCCTGTTGCGTAAATCCAATTCAGTCTGATTATTTCCACATGGCGCAGAGTCGAGTTTCAACCACAAAGCAAATTCAAGTTCAACAACAGTCAGGTCACTGCACGCACACTACCAACAAAGTTCAAACTGAAGGTTCAGGGCAAGTGAAAGAAAAAAGAGCAGCAAGAAATGATCAGTAAATTATTGTCTTATTTTCTAAAATTATGCAGATACAAAATGTTCATGTTCAACTCCATCATTCTGTTTTATAGCTTTAGATTGGCAAACATAAAATAAATAAATACCACTGTTTTGTACTCAGACTCTCCCTTTAATTTGAACAAAACAGCATTTTAGAATCTTGACATGTCCTGTAATATCAGAATTACATGTAATATTTTGTAGATCAGTGAACATCAGTGTTTATTTGTTTGTTTATTTGGATTTTAACGTCATGTTTTACACGTTGGTTACATTCATGACAGGAACGTTAGTTACTCATTACACAAGATTCATCAAATCACAAGGTTATATCGAACACAGTCATGGACAATTTAGTTTCTCCAATTCACCTCACTGTGGGAGGAAACCGGAGCTCCCGGAGGAAACCCACACAGCCACGGGGAGAACATGCAAACTCCACACAGAAAGGACCCGGACCGCCCCACCTGGGGATCGAACCCAGGACCTTCTTGCTGTGAGGCGGTGGTGCTACCCACCGAGCCACCGTGCCGCCTGAACATCATTGTCTAAATTAACCAAAACCCATAAACGTCGAGACCAAAACAAACCCAAGACCAAAGGGCAGTGATAGCTCAGTGGTTAAGGTACTGGACTAGTAAACAGAAGGTTGCCAGTTCAAGCCCCACCACCACCAAGTTGCCACTGTTGGGTCCCTGAGCAAGGCCCTTAACCCTCAATTGCTCATCGTGTAAGTCACTTTGGATAAAAGCGTCTGCTAAATGCTGAAAATGTAAATGTTAGACCAGGATTGATGACTTTAGGAATGAATTGTGATTTTATAACTTCAATTACACTATGTTTTATTTATGGCACTGAATTAAATCCTACATTTGGTACAAAGTTTGGTACTTTAATAGTTTGTTAATGTTAGCTTGTCCAAGTGGGTAGTTAGCAAGCTAGCAACTAAAACCCACAACAATTACCACAACATTTAATAACAGACAAAGAATTTAATTTATATTTCTGTCTGACTGACACTTATTGGTCAACAATGTGAATTAACATGTTAAAATTCATTAAAACAGAAACTTAAAACAAAAGTATTGAACGTTGGATTCATGTTGTAATGTGAGAACGGATTTGAAAGATAAATGAATGAACACATGAATGTAGTTTATTAAGTTATTTAGTTCGTATATTAGATGATTGATTGTGCTGAAATATTTACATACACTGTAAAATAACGCTTAAATTTATACATAATTCAGCTTTATTAAAAAAATTGATTCATGCTTGCGAATCGACTCCAAAAGCTTCGCTTCAAGTGAATCGAATCCTTTATGAATCGCTCATCCTATGCAGAGCCGCTCCTCAGATTCAGCTGGCTGAGCTGTATGCTGGGTGAACTAACGCAAAATTGCTATGCGCGCTGGCATTGTGCTGTGTAAGTGGATGTTCTTCAGTCAAGTTATTACACAGTTTAAACTGGACCAGCAGCGACCCTGACCAGGATCGAAAAGCTGATGAAAATTACATTTACAATTTACAGACAAGTAATTACAATGTTTTACCAGCAAATGACCACAATTTAATAAAGTTGACAACAATGATGTGAATGTCTGGCAGTAAACTAATAAAAATAAAGTTAAATTATCTTTGTTACAATAGATTGTTTTTATTTGTATTTCATTATAAGAATTAGTAACACAACAGCAGTGCATTATTTAATTCCATTGTTTATTATGATAAAGTGTTTGAGGATACTCATCCATTCCTCCGCCGTCAGATGTCCCACTTATAGCGCTAATAAACATGTGCTAACGACTATAAACTGGCTATAAACCGTGCTAAACACCAACACTCACAAATAAAATGAGGGTTTTTTTAAATGCATTTTTTCCCCATTTTCCTCCAGATTTAGCGACTAAATTTTGTCTTCCGCTGCTGAGAGAGCACGTCGCTGTACACGCCTCCTGCAACCCTCCGACACGTGTACAGCCCTCCTCTTCTCGCCCCTGCATTCTGCACAGGCGTCTCTTCCACCAGTCAGGGTCCTCACACAGCCACCCACACATAGTCCCACCCACAATTAGTATCTGCTACAAGCACTGCCAATTATGCCTGCTAGATGGCGCCCAGCCGACCGGTGGCAACACCGAGGAGTTCAGAATCTCGGTGCTGGTGTGCTAGAGGAATATCCCGCTGCTCCACCTGGGCAAAATCAGTTTAAAAAGTCTATATAATAGAAACATATTCCAGCAACAGTGAGGAGAGACCCACATCCGACCTTTTTTATTCCCTTGAACACGACCAATTGCATTTGTGCAGTTCGAACTTCAGCATCCAAACACTCCGCAGTGTTGTTCTAGTGCAGAGGTCCCCAACCACCGGTACCGATCCGTGCATCATTTATTAGCGGGTCGCACAGACAGAATACTTATTATCTAAATAATTAGAGGTTGCTTCAGAAGCGATGAAAAAACTGCTTCCAATTCCAACACACTTCAGGTGTTATTGTCTCCTATCACCACTAGGTGGGAGTGTTTCGCTGCAAAAAAAAAAAAAGCTCAGGGTTCCCACTGACTTTCCATCATAACCACACTTAATAAGGACTTTCCTCCGCCTTTAAAAATCACGCACGGACTTCAACAAACATGCTGCACATCACACGTGCCGTCCACGCGCCATTTGCACCTTTTTACTTGAATATCTATTGCACAATTTTTTTATACTTGAAGTCTGGCAGTGTACTGAACTATATATCTGTATCTGTATAAGTTACTTTGTCTGCTGTCAGTCTGTGGGATAGTCTTAGTATTTAGTACTGTAATCTCCCCATTAATATGTATAATTAATCCCTTATAATAACGCGTATCTCTCTTGTTTTAATTTCATATTCCCTTAATTGTAACTAAATGTTTGCAAGAAGTCTTTCTGAGGTTCTAGATCTCAGGAATGTTTTAATGCTTTTAATTAATTTTTTTTTTCCTCATGTAAAGCACTTTGAATTGCCACTGTGTGTGAAAGGTGCTATACAAATAAACTTGCCTTGCCTATTGCACACTTCATCGGATGCTGTACGGTTGTTGTTGCTGTCATATTTTTTATTCTATGTTTATATATGGTACAACTTTCTATTATTTAATTAGATGTTTATATGTTGACACCGGCACCAAAAGAAATTCCTTGTACATCTGGTACTTGGCGAAAATAAAGATTCTGATTCTGATTTGTGAGTAGTATTGTTATTCTATTTTACATTACATTACATTTTACTTCTTTTATCTTATATGAAACCGGTGGTGCAAAAACAGGTTGGGGATCGCTGTACTAGTGCGTCAGTTATGTTATAACCTGATAATTGTGACATACCTACTGCCCCAGAGTCGCTCCATGCGAATTTGCGCGCCTCCCAATTTCGCTCCACACCACCCTGCATACTGCACGCAGCCCGAACCCCGTCGATCTCTGAGCGCATTTAAATCACCGCGTTTAAAAAGCTTCACCTTTAAACACAGAAATTTCAGCTTCATCTCTCCGATCTGGGATGAATTATTTTGTTCTGGTGAGTGAGGATGGAGGAGAAGAGGAAAACGCTTCCCTGGCTGCTGTGTGCATGAATAAAAGCTGAGATCGAGGCCGTCCATTTTGTCAGAGGAGTAAAAACAGAAGATGAGATTGTGGATGTGAGGAACCAGAATCTGGAGGCTGCAGCCAGAAGATCGAGATGTTCATGAACCTGCAGTGTGATGTGAAAATGAGCTGATTTTTTCTGGATGCATTTTAGTTTTAGTTGGGAAGGTAAGGATGAACCAGAGATGATAAATCTGCTGCATCTTCATCATCCACATCATCATCATCCCGGTCAGGATCGCAGTCTGAACTGACCCACTTTTGCTTTCAGTGAATCCATCCAGAGTTTGGGATCTGTGATCTAGGATTTCTGCTCCTAAACCTCATTTCTCCTTGTTTCTGGAGGACCTGAATGCTCGTCGTGTCTTCAGTGAATCGAAGTCGTGCAGAAGCGCATCGTGAAGGCCTTCAGGAGAAACATCTCATCATTTTGTCTTTTTGGATCGTTTAAAGCTGAGTTTAGGTGCACGGTCCATAATCTAATGTTCATCTCACCTGGATCACCTGTTCAGCCTGGATTTTAGGTTCTCACAGTGGCAGGTATGCAAATCGCTTTGGTCTCCACTGACAGTTGGATCGTGATGGTGCTCTGAGAGGTTCCTCTCCAGTTCCTTTCTTTAGATAAACGTGATCTTGGAGGAACATAGTGATCCAGCACCTATAGTTTAGGCAGCATCTGCATTTCGGGTCTCGCTTTGTGTCTTCTTGAGCTGGTCTTGTCAAGAGCAACGTCATGGAAGCCTGGTGACCCAGTGACCCAGTACTCAAGCTACAAACCAGATTTGAGACATCCAGTCAGAAGAGCGAGGTTGGGAATCTTCAGCTTTAATGTGAAAGCCTGGTGCACATGTCCAGAACGATCAGT